>NC_069009.1:10250651-10260140 GCF_001194135.2 Octopus bimaculoides
GCATAGAGAGCAGATGATAAAGGATGAGGATGATTGTACTGAAACTTGCAGAAAGTATTCTTCTTGAAAGCGAGCGAGAAAGAGAGAGAGAGAGAGAGAGTTTGTCTGAGCAGCAAAGCAAAGTCTTCTACTTGAATAAAGGCAATATTCAATGGATGTAATGGTTGAAGAGTGGATGAAAGGACAGTGAAACAACCAGGGTGTTCACAATTGGAACAATTTTCACCATCACATCTGGTTAAACAAAAGAGCCAACAACAATAATCAATCAGTAATCTTACTAAAAATGCAAAACAAACACTTTGTCATTAAATCACCTGATTACCTTTTAACAACAAAATCCTTTTGGTTCCCTATTCCAAAGGACAATATTCTTTTCTACACAAGGCCTGAAATTTTGGGGGAGGGGGCCAGTCAACCCTAGTACACAACTGGTACTCAATTTACTGACCCCAAAAGGACGAAAGGCAAAATCAACCTTGGTGGAATTTGAACTTAGAATGTAAAGACAGACGAAATACCGCTAAGCATTTCACCTGGCATTCTGATGTTTCTGCCACTTTGCCACCTTCCCAAAAGACAATATTAACTCTACAGTGAAATGTCTTATTTTTCATAAATAATTTGCATTTTATAATTGTGAGACATTCCTACCATCAATGGTCAACTGTTGACCATTAGGGTTTCCGACAGAACATCTTTATACTTTCTACAGTGGTACAATAAGTTTGAGAGGAACGTTTAATCTCTTGGAGGAGATGACAATCTTTCTAGAACCTGTGCCACAATGATATTTATACAGGGCCATTTAGAAAGTGGTTGGTGTTGGGAAGGGCATACCACCATAGAAAAGCTAAAACGTTTAAGTGTTCCTCAACCAATCATGGTGGACAGTAACTCTAAATAAGAACTGACTTGGACAGTGACCATCCACCCAATCCATGGGGGCATGGAAATCAGATAAACTATGAAGAGAATATCATTTGTTGTATTGTATCGTGCAGCCACTATCTATCTTAAACAAAGAGAGAAAGATAGCTACCATGTTTAGGTCCACAACCAAATAGACTAACCCTCTCTTTAGTAAGATATCCTACATAATCTAACAACGTTCCAATTATCTTATTTAATTATCATTTGATAACACCTTTTGTCCATTAATTTAAACTTTCCTTTCAAATATTTGTGTCAAATCTCTGACAAGTCATTCTTCTCTCATCTCTAGACTTCACGAACCAGCATCCATCTCCTCTTTTACTTAATTCCAAAACATACACCTGCTCTCTTTGTTAAACGTTGCTGCTGATAATCGTTAATTCTAACTCCCCCACATCACTGTTCAGCAGAATGTTATCTGATTCAGGAAATATTTGAAGACCTTTCAATGTCATTCATCCTCCTTAATAAAGCAGCTTTCTTTCCAGATGAGCAATGATTAATCCCAAACAGACAATGATAACAGGTGTCCTAAAACACTGTACCATTGCACAAAACCTCAATCACTACATATAAATGTACATCTACATATTATTGTAAAAGTAAAATATCTGAAATGGTACAAAAAACTGGTTCTCAGGAATTTAGCATATTGCTATCAAACGTCATCAATGCATCCAACTAAAGTGTCCAACCCTTTCTGTGATGTCCCCTCTATCAATGTGGAGGCTCTCAATAGGGTGAAAACTTATTTAGCAGCAAGTGTGAGGACATAGCTGATAGAATAAAATCTGGCTTGGATCCATTACAGGTACAACAAAGTCTGAATGTGTTAAGAGAAACATTGGGTACAAGAGGCATCAGATGTGCAAGAGAGAAGATTATGCTGGTAAGAACATGAGATGTATGTGAATGAGAGGACAGAGGTGCTAAATGTAGAGAGAACCTCAGAAAGACGGGGTTGAAATGGGTAGAAATGATCTCCAGATATTGAAACTAACAAACAGTTATACATATTCTGACTAAAGAATATGCAACCTGCTTGATATGTAAGAAGGGTGGTGGTAGAAACTCCATACGATGTACCCAGTGCAGGTTTTGTACACATAAGAGGTGTGTGCTATCGCAGGAAGGTTAACAGAGAAAATGATCTTTGTGTGAGGCAAATATGTGGGTAAAATGAGCAATAAAAATGCACAGACAATAGACTCCCTCAAATGTTTGGGGAGATCATTAGAAGTAGTAGATAGCTTCTGTTACTTAGCATACCCAAGTTTACATTGGTAGAGGAAGTTCTGAAAGTGTAGTTGCTACAATGAGAACTGGCTTGGCAAAGTTCAGATAACTTCTGCCTTTGTTTGCAACTAAGGGCCTCTCCCTCAGAGTGAAAGGCAGATTGTATGATGGCTGTGTACGTACAACTATGATACATGGCAGTGAAACATGGGCTTTTGCTACAGAGAACTTGTAAAGATTTGAAAGAAATGAAGCTAACATGGTCTGCTGAATGGGTAATTTCAGTGCACATGCACGACACTGCAAATGGTTTAAGAGGAAAACTGGGTATAAGAAGCATCGAATGTTGTGTGCAAGAGAGAAGACTGTGCTGGCTGGGTCATGTGATGCGTATGAATGAGGACAGCTGCATAAAGAAGTGCCAGGCTTTAATTGTGAAGGGGACCTGTGGAAAGGATAGACCCTGTAAGACACAGGATGGTGAGAAAGGATCTTCAGATGCTGGGCCTTAGTGAGGAAATGACATGGATTCGAGAGATGTGGCAATTTGCTGTATTCGAAATAACACATCAAGCAAAGTAAAATCTCTGTGTTTAAACATACAGTCTTGTCTTTTGCAGGTACCAGTGCCACATAAAATTCACCCATTTCTGTGCTGCCTAAACACACCTGTACAGGTAAAAAGCACCCAGCACACTTTGTAAAGTGGTTGGTGTTAGGAAGGGCATCCAGCAGTAGAAACCATGCCACAACAGACAATTGAAATCTGGCCAGCTCCATGTTGAACCGTCCAACCCATACCAGCATGGAATACGGATGTTAAATAGAGATGACAATGACGAAATGATGTATATATTGTAACTTGAGACAATCTGGGTACACAACCCAATGAGAGATGGGTTAGATCAAGCGACTCCAGCTGAAAACTTTAAGATGATAAAATCTTAAAGAGGACAACTTTGCAGAATATGTTGTAATTTCTACATTTTACCAACATTCCAAAACAACTGAATTAACAGTGAGACTGGCTAAGAGTCAGACCCTTAAACTCTCAGTTGAGATTTTGTCATTGAAATTCTTACATTACAAAGCTGACTCTGATGTTGTAGGAAGTACTGTTGTCCTTAATTATCAGTTTCCCAAGATACTTATAAATCATTAACCTCATATAAAAGCTGACAAATGTAAAAAGTTGATATTTACTGCTGGGACCATGGAGATGCATTGATATTTCGTTTATGATTCAGTAAAATGCATTAGTCTTATGTTGCAGACAGTACTCTTTTGATGTGTGACAAGTTTCCAACTTGAATAAAGACAATATTCAGTGGGTGTAGTCATGGATATACTACCAAAGAGAAAAGACACCTGGGACATCTTTTATCATATGTCTGTCAGATTATGACAGATTTGGGTTGACACAACATTATTCCATACCATAAAGTCATGTGACAAACAGACAAATCATCAGATAATACTCTTACCAACTCTGCTTTTGCTCTCTATACATGTTTTACACTCGGGGCATCTTTGAAGTTGAATTTTGCCACAATCTTCGCATACCACAGTATGTCCACAGGGTTGTAACTCCACGTTGGCTTCATTCTCTTCACAAAGCATACATCTGTGGACAAATATAAAAACACATATCACCTATAACATTCATTTCTAACAAATATTATATGTTTGTTTTATGTTTACGATATAGGATATTATGAGACACCAGAGTGAGGTGCATGGCTTAGAGGTTAGGCTGTTGGATTCTTAAAGTAAAACTGTGGTTTCGGTTCCTGGACAAGGCAATGTGTAAAGTTCTTTAGCAAAACACTTCAATCTAGGTTTGCCTTGCATACAAACCTACCCCTAGTTATAACTGAGTCCATGTTCATTGATCTACAAACATTTTCTGACACCTTGTCAACTTCAAATGTGTTCCTCCAAAACAATTTTCTTTGCCTCAGTTGATTGGATCAAAACCCAAACTCATTAGATTCACCTACTGAGCTATGTGCATACTGTTTAGCCTCTTATAAGGACAGGTGTGATAAATTGAGCTCTTTGTCATTTACCACCTGATACACACCTGAAATTACATATTGTGGGTCCTTTAAATCATGACTCAATACCAGATGAAAAAGGGATGCAAACTGGTCTGAGGATATCGAACTAACAATGGGTAACACTGGAAAAGACCCAGGAAACTAAACAAGAACGATACATCCTCTTCCATGAACCATGACAGATATAAATCGAGATACAAATTATTGTTTAAAAAACCAACAGTTTATGCAATAAAATTCACTATTTTTGATTCTTAAGTTAAAAGTACTGATTCCAATCTCATTTGTTAAACCTGGACACATTCTTTACTGTGCAATGGTGTTTTTAGCATGGCTGGCTACATTTTGTTTCACAAAGACCTCTTTCATTACCATGGAGGTGGTGCGATGGTCTATGCTTGCTCAAGCTTCTCAGAAATTGCTTGTGAAGATTTAAACCAGTCACATAAAAGCACAACATTTACCATCCTTGAAACTTTTTAGAGCTGAATCTATGAAAACAGTCACCTATGTTTTCATACTCGTGATTTCAATTACCCAATATTGATTAGGAAATCTTTCACTGGCCACAAAATGCAACTGATTTCCTTCATTCAATGTTATATTCAAACTAATCCCAAGTAGTCATCTCTGCTATTTACCACTGCTCCTGAAATTATCAGCCTCAATACTGAGGAACACTTAGGTGACTCTGGTCATACTCCAATCCTGCAAAGATGTGTCTAATGGATAGAAAGAAAAGCCACCATAACCTCCAGACTGCTTCGTTTTCCTGGAACAATGCTGACTGGAACTCCTATTGTACTGAGGTATAGTTCCCTGACTGGCTTCAACTTTATAATTCTGGAGATGTCAAGACTAACCTTCAGCACATCCATCCTTAATTCATGAATAAGTGTCGGTACCATACACATGTTTTAGAAGCCTTAATATGTGAGAGACTGCCAGGAAATATTGATGAGATGCTGGACGTGATAAAAGAACAGAGGATAAAAGAAGAAGGTGCAACATGGTACCCTGCCATATTAAAGGGGTGACAATTGTACCATTTCCACTGCTACTGCGATCAAATTCCATAAAACCTGTGGAATTTACTTCTGCAAGATTGCAATGCTAATTGAAGCATATGTGCAATTATGCATCCTCTTGTCTTGGTGGTGTTATTCCTCTGCTTCTCAACGAGTGCATCCTTTTTCTACTGCACCAGCTTTTTGTCCTCTTCTAGTTCAGCTTAGCCCAGTTTAAGGGAAAGTTGCCAGTATTATTCCCCGTTCAAAAGGGGGTTCCCAGACATCACCTGTTGATTACCTTCCAGTCAGTCTCACAGAATTAATGGATCTACAGGAAGACATTCTGAAACATCTGGAACCCTCATAAGCTTATTCAACTCCAACCATTTGGATTTATCCCTAACTATAGCTGCATTGAATTTCTTCACATATGGTGGTTCATGGATGGATATTATCTATATCAACTTCACCAAAGTCTTTAATTCCATGCCACACCCATCAATTACACCACAACTGTCTGGAATGGGTGTGAGGACTAAATTTTATAACTGCTTAAAATACTTACATTCTCAGTTGAAAAGGCAAAGTTACAATACTAAGCTAACATTCTGCACCCAATACAGAAAATCTACAAGGAACTGCTCTTGGTTTTCTGTTGCTCCTTGTATGTATCAGCTAAATACATGCCAACAATCTGCTATAGATCTTTCCTTCAATCTGACTGGAATACAATGCAGTAATGGACTGCTGATTGGAAACTCAAGCTGGCTATAGACAGGCGCACCACTATATACTTCGGAATGAAAATTCCAAAATTTACCAAGTCTCTCTACAACACCAAACCTCAAACGTCTGCAGGTGAACGTGACCTTAACATTAATGTCAACAATGATCTGTAATACGTGAACAATTTTTCTAAAAATCATCAGAAATGCCAAAGGTATCTTAGCATTGTTCAGTAAAACCTCTCTGCCTGTCAATTTGTCAAGTTATCAGTTTAAAGTTATACATGGCTGTCATACATCTACACTTACAGTTTACATTTCCAATCTGGAATCCCCATCTTGTCCAGAATATCTATTCAGAGAAGAACAAGAACGCAAATGCTATCAGTTAGTTACCATATCTTGAATAGATTGCTTCTCTTTGTCTTGAAGCATGTTATTATATGCTATATACCTTTCCTTCAATCTGATCAACAACCAGGCAAATACTCTCTGTTAGTCGCCATATATTGAATGTATTATTTCGCTGGGTATCAGCACACTAAAGTTTTGATGTCTAGCAGCTAATCTGGTATAATCCCAAAAGTTTATCCACCATCTTGCCAACAACAACCTTGGCAACATTTTTGAATTCAAAATCTCTGCCACCATCAGACATTCTTATAAAATTAAAATAAAAAACAGTGCAGCAGCCATGATTTTTCAAAATACTTTATCTCATTCAGAATTATTTAAGCACACAACAAACTACCTGAGTCAGCTGTTAGCTGTCAGGATACTGCATCGTTTCAAAATATTCTTTTCTTACCGAAATTCACCAACATTACTCCTGTGGTGCGAATATATAGTGAGTACAAGGTGTTGATGTGGTTGCGTGTATGTTATTTACAAGAGTTCATACGGAGATGAAGAATAAATTCAAGACCTATATATTTACTACATAAAAATATATTTTATTTACTGGTCGATGATGATACATAGAATTAATGTGCAGCATCTAGTTAAATGAAGTAATCTATGCAAGGAAGTGCAGAGATAGGAAATATAGAAATAATAGCTAAGCGGTGGTTTTCAGTCATGTGGCATAGAGAAACAGATGGACATAGCAATGACATGAATGGCTTTAAGTCAAATTGACTAAGAAGCAAAGAGCAGGGTTAGCAAGCTGCTTTTATTAATGGAATGCTAGACATTCTAGAAACTTCCAAGAGAAACGCCAAGCTACTTGAATAATTAAGAATTGCATCTTATGACACAGATGCCGTGAGAAACTTAGTGAAGGGAGATTACTCTATATTTTTTCTTGAAAGGGAGATCATTCAACTATTTAGCTACATAGACGACTATACTCCTGATGTGCCTTTTTATGCCTCTTTTACTGCCCCTCTTTTATTCTATGTATCGTGCATGTACTCCTAGCTTTCATAGCTGTCTTTCTTTACTTGACTAAACACTGCTTTCCATCCCCTCTTTTACCCTTTTCCAGTAAGTTGTAGTACACCTGAACTCTGTATACATTATGTTATTACAATACTTGCATAAAAGATTATTTGCTAATAAAGGAGTCCAACCAATGCTTGTCTATCGGATAAAACAGAGCTATATTTATACAGTTCAGAAATCAACATCTAAAGACAATATCTGAATTTCAACAGACAAAGAAAGTTATGCATATTCTCATAGAGAATAATGTGTCTTGTTCATCAGCAGCTAACAAATGTATAGCAAAGTAACAGCTAAAACTAATAAAATACAGGAGTCTAATGTGACTAAGAGGCCTAAAAGACTAAGAATGGTATATGTGTTACCAGAATGATTTATGCTTCCTGGCAATTTTGTTCTGTGAAGTTGTGTGTCAGTGTTCTACCGAAACTGGCCTTGCCTGTGCTGGTGTCACTCAGCCCACTCTGCTAGGCATGCCAACACAGACAGACGTTTGGTGTAGACTTCTGGCAGGCTCCCTTCAAACCATCCAACTCGTGCCAGGATGGAAACGGACGTTAAGCAATGATGATGATGATGATATATACACACACTGTTAGGGTGTGTAGTTTATTACAAAACCTTTCATAATAATGAATTGATTGGAACAGAGAAGAGAGAGAACATGTTGGTAGACAGATAAATTCCAGTTGTTTTTATGTAACAATTTCAAAATGTGTTCATTCATTTTATTGTTTAGTTCTACATTTTCCTATTGGTCACAAATCTTTAGAATAGGGAACTAAGAAAGGTAGATGGGTGGTAGACAGTGAGGTACAACTGCCAACCAAAATAGTGCTCTTCATGGGATCACTTAACAACTGCATTTTGTTTATTGTTCTTCATACTACTGTTGTGTGGCCTTTGATCAAGACACTGTAGCAGTATAATGTATTGGTAGAATTAAAATTAAACAAACATAAACATGATTATATACAAAATAGAAAATATACTGTCACTGCCAATGAATATTTACTGTGGTGGGAATAATACTTTTAATTTTCCTTCCAAATCTGCATTCCCAACGAGGTCCAATGGAGCTATATTCTTATTGTTTCTCCAGTAAAAGTTTGCTCCCTGGTGGGCTAGATAGCTAGCAACTCCTACACCAGAAAGTCTCTCTTCGATCGTCAACTCAAGCTTAGCACAGTACTACAAATGACAAAGTATAAAATGATGATTACAATATTACACCAATATACTTTGTAGAAACCCAAATTACACAACAGTTCAACTACATTTACAAAGAGTTTGCGTCTCCAGCGCTTCAACTGATTACACAATATTCATTTCCTACATCATCTCTAATTGAATCCATTTCCCATTTTCACTTGTTTTTAGTCTGTTTTCAACATTATGACATGTTTTAAATATATGATATATGGTCATTATATTAAACAGAACAAACATTATTGATTAACATCAAGTTCATTGGTAATTAATGTGTAAATAATCATTTGCCAATCACAAATATGACAAGATATTCAATAAAAAACAATTCAAAAGCAAATCATAGCATCAAGTCAAATATATGGAATATAATGGAAGAAACATCCCAAATAATTTAACACAACAAACTAACAACAACCTGTCTATATAACTAGCTTGGTGAATCCATAACTGGCCATCACACAAGAAATACGGAGGAGTATTGTATATATAAATATAACACAACAACATGACAACAAACAAGTTATATGAGAACTAAGAACACTTAGAACAGACACAACAAAACCAACCACACCACACAGACATATCCAAAAATAACAACAATGTTTCCATAATTAATAAAGAAACATCTTTGGATAATGAAGGTGAAGTAAAGGAAGTAAGAATTGATATCACAGTTGAGGCAGCACACCAACACATTATAGTTAATAAACTGCTGAAACTGTTAGTCTGAAAGACAATTCCAGTTGGGTGGGTAGCTGACTGCAAGAGTGGCTTCTTCTCACCAAAGTAGACATTACTTACAATTTACATATGATCATCAAATGTCTGAAATATAGTCACACATCAGTGGTGACCTTTATTTATATG
>NC_069009.1:10260498-10269133 GCF_001194135.2 Octopus bimaculoides
CTATCACGTCACACAGACTTCTCCTCCTCCCCGTTTCATTGTTATTTGGGAATATCTCCTCTTTGTCATTGGTCACCTTTCCTTCACACTGGATGGCTGTGTTATATAGCCAACAAGATGGGTTACCTTCTTTACAGTGGAGAGAGCGTACCTTTGAGGGTGAAAGGCGATGAAATAGAGTTAGTTACATAATATAACTACGGTTATCTGGAGAGACTGGATTACTTAGTACTAATGGAAGAGAGGTGGATGGGAGTGAGTAGACATGGCAAGCAATGTCTGCCTGTTTCTCTATTTTTCTCTCTTTATCTAACACACATACAAGCTCACACTTGTAGCACTCATCCTCCTCCTCATCATTTAATGTCCATTTTCCATGCTGGCGTGGGTTCAATCATTCAGCAAGAGCTGGCCAACTGCAGAGCTGCTCAGGCACCAACTGCCAGCTTTGATATGGTTTCTACGGTTGGATGCCTTTCCTAATGCCAACCACACACACACACATTCACAAACAATTTTAAAAACTTACCTCATCTAAAATGTGAATGTGTTCCATCTCAGAATGAAACATCTCCTCCCTTACAGCAAGGTGCAAACAATTATTGCCATCATTGTCGACAGCATGTATGTTTGCTCCATGTGTAATCAATTTATGGATTATTCCGAAGTGGGCCTTGGAGACGGCTTCCAGTAATGGTGTCCTTTTCTTATGGTTCTCAATATCCAGTTTCACTGAATCCTTTGTGGAAGTAAAAATAGAAATTGAAAATGTACATGAAAATTAGGGTGGATATCAATGTGTCATTGCTGTCTTGTACTGGGTACTCGACTAACCTGATCATGTACATTTGATGTTTGTTAGTGTAGTCAACCTTTTGTATGGTCCCTCCAAAACTTGCTACGGATATGTGTTAGGGACATGAGAAATCTATTAAGATGTCATAAATAGACTGTTTCAGCCTAATCTATATTTATATCAAATTATAGTACGTTTCAGGGGAGTAGAACAAGAGTGAACATATAATTAGCAGATCAAAACTAGTAAAGAAGAATCATATACTTAATGTAAGCCTTTGATGTTGCTATGTTAATAAGGGGTTCATAAAACAGGGGAGTTGGTTAGTGTCCACATCCTTACATCACTGTACATATACATGCATACATATATTAACTTTATGGATGTAAAATATATATATATATATATATATATATATATATACACACACACACACATATTCATATAACAATCAAAACTGCTATTGTAGATATATATATATATATATATATATATATATATATATATATATATATATATATATATATATATATATATATACCCATATGATACATTTTACATTGACTCTCTCATAGTTCTTAATGGCAATCACGTTTCCAAGGACCACAATAGACTGTCACCTGTTTGCCATGAATATTATTATGACAACAGTGTACATATACATATGTCTGCTACAAAGGGGGGGACATAAGAAAAGATACTTCGATCCCTGTCTCTCTCTTCATGTGTGTGTGTGTGTGTGTGCATGAGT
This sequence comes from Octopus bimaculoides, assembly GCF_001194135.2. Classification (NCBI taxonomy): domain Eukaryota; kingdom Metazoa; phylum Mollusca; class Cephalopoda; order Octopoda; family Octopodidae; genus Octopus; species Octopus bimaculoides. The sequence goes on from NC_069009.1 coordinate 10,262,046, forward strand.
GCATGCATGTGCGTATGTATGAGATTCAAACAAAAGTCTTGTCCTATTGTCTAGATGAAATTTTAGACGACATTCATTGAATTATTGCCTTTTGTTATCCCTCATGGAATGAAACAACGAGTAGTTTATATTTTGTTCGAGTTAAAAAACTATTGTCCACAATCTTCTTTGATATTCACCCTCCAATATTCGTCCCAACTAAGGAATATGCTTTACTCTACGAGTTTCATAAAGGTGTCAATGGAAGTGTAACAGCAAAGTCAATTCAAAGCACTTCAGGAGATGATGTAGTGAGTGAAAGAAGTAGCAGAAGGTGGTTTTTCCATATCTCAAGTGGGAAATTCAGCTTAGATGACGAGCCAAAGAAGGGCCGTCCAAAGCTCTCGATTCCCATGGGCTGGATGCTGTTATTACATCAAACCCTGTCACTAGTGCTAAAGAACTCGCCAAGAAATTTAAGGTTAGCCACATGACTATCCTACATGAACTGAAAAGAATTGGAACGGTTTCATTAGCTGGAAAATGGGTCCCACATAAACTGTCTCCAGAGAATCAGCAACAATAAATTACACATGTTGTGAATCACAGCTTACACAACAACAACAACAACAACAGATACCATTTTTGGGTGAGCTGATGAGCATTGGATCCTTTATGCCGTCAGCAATGGATCCTTCATGGAAGCAGACCTCCTCAGCAACAAAGAGGACAACTTTGGCCAAAGAACATGTTGAGTGTAACTTGGGATATTCAAGGCATTATCCATTGCAAACTGTTATACAATAATCAAACAAACAATGCCAATCTCTATTGCAATCCACTTTGTTGATTGAAAGCGGTTTTGGACAAAATTCTCCTGTCCTTAGTCAATAGAAATGGGGTCGTTCTGCATCACAATAAAACACACCCACAACTGTACAATTGAGTAAAGATCTCTTAGAAGTGCTCCAATGGGAGAAATTGCTTCATCCTCCATATTCTCCTGACCTTGCACCTTCTGATTATCACATGTTTAGGGGATTACAGAATCATTTAAATGGGATTAGGCTGACATTGAGGGAAGGGGCTGCAAGTGAATCGGTATTGAACTTTACATCAAAACCTAAAGAATCTTACTAGTGCAGCATCTATAAGCTTGTTGACAGATGGAATGAGGTCCTACCAAGATTTTAAAATTGGGCATGTCTTTATGTGTGTGTGTGTGGTGAGTATGAAGTTCTTAGAATATGAATAGGATGAAGAAGGTTCAGGGAGCTACTACCTCTTTTGGCCACAAAAAGACTCTCTCTCAGAGTTAAAGGAAGATTGTATGAGGCTTGTGTAAAAAATGGCCAAACACCATCATAGTGAGACATGAGCTTTGAATGCTGAAGACATGTGAGGACTAGAAAGGAATGAAGCTAGTATGTTCCATGGATATGCAACGTCAGTTTGCATGCACCACAAAGAACAAATGTGTTGAGAGAACATGTGAGCACAAGAGGAATCAGATACAACATGCTAGAGAGAAGACTATGGTGGTTTAGACATGTAATGCATATGAATGAAGATAGCTGTATAAGGAAGTGCTGACTTCTTAAAGTGGATGGCACCTGGGGAAGAGGAAGACCCCAAGAAAACAACGGATGAAGTAGTTAGGATCAATCTCAGGATGTTCGGCTTCAAAGAGGGGAGTTGACAATGGATCAAGATGCCTGGCGACACAAGGTTCTTGAGACAACCTATCCACTTCAGCAAACCTGAGTTCTGGAAGTGCTGTGTGTTCCACTCTCATGTAACAATACCAACGTTTGACACAGCTTAACCCAAACTGCAGTTCCTCTTCTCTTCTTCATATTCCTTCTTTTACCTGCAGCACTATGCTTATCTCTTCCTTCTCACTCCAGCAGCCCAATCCTGCCTTCACTACCCTGCCCACTGCATCATTGTTATCCTATCGTCTCCCCTCCCCTATATACCCAGGTTTCACCAATCACTGCATTCCTCACAAACTCTGCATTCATATCAACTCCCTACTCATGCACCCTTGGCAATACTCCATGATACCATTTGTATTCTGATCTCCACAACTTCAGGGTATTCCCTGGCACACACCTCTCTCTCTCGCTTTCTCTTTTGCACTCTCATATTCCTTCTCTCTCTCACTGGCATTGAGTTCTCTGTTGAAGCAGTTTGCAGTCTTTGTACACCATCTCATAAGAACTTATCGCTCCCTTGTTCTAAAGTGCAATGGCCTTTCTGTCTGGGACAAACTTCTAGCATATGGCTTGCATTACGGACATGGATTCTTTGAATTTCATCTCAGTGTCAAGTGTAGAGAGACATTGGGGTCAATCCTGTTTGATGATTTCTTTCTCAACTGATTTCCAGTCTGCTTTTTGGATAGATTTAAGGTGCTTTTCATAGACTGCATGTCTGTGGGTTCCTTTGGTCCATACATGATCAGCTCTATTATGTTGCGATCCGAGACTAGTGTCAGGTGGTTGGAATATTATTTCCTCCAAGTGTAACTTGTTCAAGTTGAGTAGGGATCCCACTTTTTCTAACATCACATCCTTTCTGAGAGGAAAAGGGCTTCAGGACTTTGGCCAGGTTGAAGTCTTCCACAAGAAGTGCACAAATGTGTTCTAGTCTGGTTAAAACTTCTTCTATTCTTGTAAGGTAGTCTTCGAATTAAGCCCCTGTAATTTGCAGTATTTGGTGGGTGATAAGTTTCTTTAACACTGGATGTGTGTATGTGTGTGTGAGTACACACCCACCCACACACACAAGTACCGCCAAGATCAATCTGTGCCAAGTAGTTTAACTTAGTGTGCTTTAACTTCGTTACTATGGCAACAGCCCAGAAACTTATTGATCAGACTATACACACACACACACACACATATATATATATATAGGCACATGTGGTAACAAGCTTACTTCCCAAACACATGGTTACGGGTTCAGTCTTACTTGGGCAGCTGTTTTTTAAGTTTTGTGAATGGATTTGTTAGATGGAAACTGAAAAAAGCTCCTGATGTATACGCATGTGACTGTGTGTTTTTGTGTCTGTCCCCTAACACCATGTGATAACTGGTGTTGGTGTGTTTACATCCTCATAACTTAGTGCTTTGGCAAAGAGACAGACAGAATAAGTTCCAGGCTTAAAAAGAGTTTTGGGGGTCAATTCATTTGACAAAAGGTTCTTCAAGGCGATGCCCCAGCACGACCTCAGTCAAATGTCTGTTACATGTAATTTATACACACACACACACATATATATATATATTCAGTTGAATTAGGTACTTAAGTTGAGGCACCAAGTCAGTCTGGTGCCTCAACTTAAGGCATTCTCACAGCTCGAAGTAAAGTGAATAAAACTTAAAGAAGTAACAAGTATGTCCAGGTATTAATGCCTTACGGCCATTTCAGGCAGCTCCATTCAATCGATCAAGCATTACATCAATTCTAAATACATTGCCAATCCTCAGAGCATCACATGAAATAGGTTTCCAACGTACAGGATACGCCATTATAATTTTTTAGCAAATTTTGCATCAAAACTAAAGAATAAAGAAATTATGTGCTTGCTGTTATTGTTGTAGCAGACTGAACTGAAGGAGAAAATACTCCTATTATAACTTGGAATGGCAGAAAAGAGTAACAAAGGGGCCAAGAACTGATAATATAGATACATTTATCTATCTCCTTACCACAATCAAAGATCCACTTAGAATTAAAGCCACTGGAAATTGACAGTTAAGTTCCTGTTGTTATTGATAAATTAATTATGCCATATATTCTTCCTTACACCAATTTTACTGGCACTATAAAATCGCTATGATGACATAAAGAAACTCAGATGCCAGTAAGACAATGGTATCTGATCAGATTGCGGAATGGTAGGGGTGACATAAACTATTTCATTATTATTAGTCAAAAGGGGTCTAAAAAGGAAAACAAAGGAGGTCACAATGAAGTCTAAGGGGGCAATAAGGGTACAGTGGGGGAAAATTGTATATCCAAATTTAGCAAAATATATATATTACTATATTTTGTACATTAAATGATAAAATAATAAAATCTAGAAAGAGATTTAAGGACCAAGTAAGAAAAAAAGGATATATAAAGCAATTTAAGCCCTAAAACGTGGAATACTATTATATAAAATAGAAACCAATAATGTTTCCTCCTAACAAACCGTTAAGGTGGTCATGATAAAACCATTCAACAATGAAGCCGTAGTTAAATTCAGATTTCATCCGAGAAAGTTGTACACATCTTCTTTTGACTGAAAAGAAGTGTAGAGGTGCCAGGATGAGGGTCAGGCTGAAGGTCAAGGAAGTGTATAAGGGCAAGAAGTCCTTCGTTGTGTGAGATCACTGTATACAACCTTTTAATGTCAAGAATGAGCAGAATTTGAAAGGGGCCAGAAAGGAAGGAGAAAGAAACGGAGAGCATGATTGGTGTCATGGATGTATGAGGGGCGGACACGGTTGAGGTATCTGAAGATCATTTCCGTGGGGCAGTTGCAGGCAGAGACGATGGGGTGGCCAGGATTCATTGGCCTTGTGAATTTAAGGAAGGAAGTAAATAGTGGGGGAGGGGAGTAGGGACAATGAGGCTGGAGGTAGTGGAAGGGAGACGGGAGGAGGTAATGAGGTCATGAACAGTGGAGGACACAGGCTGTTGATAGTTAAGTGTGGAGGTTGAAGGGCAGACGACAATAGAAGGAGGTGTCTTGAGGTTGATGGAGAGCTTCAGCCTTGTAAAGGACTGTGCTCCACCCTTGCCAGCTGGTTTGATGATGATATCTGTGTGGCGTTGGAGGCATCGAAGGGTCAAGAGTTTGGCCGGGAAGATGTTAATATGTTGGGTATGTCTGCAAAAGTTGAACTGGTCCACAACGCAGTGGCAGATGCTTACATATTGATCAACTGCTTGGAACTGGCCAGGAGCTGGCATCCAGTGGAATGGTTGGCAGTCCAAGTCAGTGAAGCGTTCTTCTTCATTAGATGAAGGTGGAGTGTTGTGGAATAGTGCATGTGTCCTGACACGGCACACAAAGTGTTCGATATCAGCACTGGTCTGAAACTCTTTAGTGGACACAGTGAGAGAGAGAGGAAGCGCAGACCCTTACTGAGAGGAGAGCACTCCCCTTCAGAGAGAGGGGGATCAGGAGGAATAGCAACAACAGACACCTTCCACACACAAAAACTATTTTCCCAGTTAACTTTCCACTGATATTGTTGCACCTCGTATGTGTCTATAGCTTTTCAAGTTTCTACATATGCCTTTTCTACATATCAAGCAGCGCCATCTATCTGAGGGAATCTGTGATTTGTCTGCTTTCCTACTAAGAATTTAGTTATGGCTAGATTAACTCTAAGGCCTTTTGATATTTAGGCTGCGAGAATGAGGTCATCAGTATAGAGGAGCTACCAGGGGCAGCCCATCTTAAATTCCTCTATTATTGCCTGGAGGTCTATGATGAACAAGAGAGGGCTGAAGACTGATCCTTGACGAACCCCTACTTGTACCCTGAATTCATCGCTATACTTGTTGTCAAGCTTCACCTTACTGACAGCATATCTGTACATGGCTTGCATAGCTCTCACCAACCACTCGTCTGTCCCTAATTTCTGCACTGAACAACAGATAAGGGATTGGGGGACCCTGTCAAAGGCTTTCTCCATGTCAACAAAAACCAAGTACAAAGGTTTATTTTTGGCTTCCTACTTCAGCAGCTGCCTTGCCAGAAATATAGCATCAGTGGTGCTTCTCCCAGGTACAAAACCAACCTACATCTCATCTAGACTAACTCACGTCCTAATTAGTTGGGTTATGACCCTCTTTGTAACTTTAATTACCTGATCTAACAGTTTGATACCTCTGTAATTATTTCAGCCCAACGCATCACGTTTACCTTTGTAGCAGTTGACTATGATGCTGCTACACCAGTCACTGGGTATGGTTCCCTCGTGTAAAACCTGATTTACTATATGGGTACCTAGACCATACCCAACACTGCCAGATTTTTTAAGCATCTCAGCAGTGATTCTTAATGGCCAGTTGCAAGTGAGCCATCATCCATGTGAACACATTTCTCTCCAACAGCATCACAATTTTCCCTGTCACCCTGTCTTACAAACCAAAACACATTAAGTCTCTGGTCCTCACATTGCAAGACATTGGCAAACTTCTTCCTTTCTGCTTCACTCATGGCTAAGTATACCTGCTTCATAGCTTCCTTTCTAACTGCCTGATATAACTCCTTCCTGTCCTTCCAAGCCCTTTTGTTTACTCTCATGTCCCTATCAATTACGCTTTTCCACCACCACATCACCCTAGGTCTTGCTGGGACATTGCACCAGCCACAAATTTGGCCCAAGGCTCTCACCAAGTTGTCCCATTGGAACTTCCATTTATCATCTATGCTGCAAGTCTTTAAATCCTCCTTCTCATTATATACTTCATTTAGGACATCACTAAATCTCTGATTAATTGAAGGATCCTTCAGCTTCCATACGCTTCTTTTCCAAATTGGTTTACTTCTTGGAATGCTTCAAGCCAGTAGCTTAAACTCCCCAATGAGTAATCTATGTTGTGGGATACATTCTTCTCCACTGAAGGCCTTTGCATTTATGAGCAACCACGAATCCTGCTTTCTGGTGAGAATGTAGTCAGTCTGGCTAGCATGTTCCCCAGATTTATAGGTTATCAAGTGATTGGCTAGCTTCCTGAATCAAGTGTTGCGGTCATTAGGTCATTTCCATCTCAGAACTCCAGTAGTCCTGCACCCTCCTCATTTCAGGAACCAATTCTGTGTCCCACCATGTACCCCATGGAAGATACCTGGGTGCTGCCCAATATATCCATTGAAATCACCAGCCATGAAGGTCATGGTCAGTTATCTTTGAAGTGGACAGCAGAAGAGTGTCATAGAAGTAGCCCTTCAGTTCATTTGGCATTCCTTGTGTGTGTGTGTGTGGGGGGGGGTAGGTAGGGAGAGAGGACAAGGGAAGTTAATTCATTATGTATTGATGGTAATGGATTAACGAAGCAATAGGGACTGAGTACAGCATGCCCTCATTTAGCTTTGTTTC
>NC_069009.1:10269576-10275005 GCF_001194135.2 Octopus bimaculoides
GACAGACAGACCTTAAAAGGTGATGATGATCATTATTAACATTTGACGGATATTTGTCCTCATTTTATTTGTTGTTAACACAATATTTCAGCTGATTTACCCTCCAGCCTTCATCAGGTGTCTTGGGGAAATTTCGAATAGGGTTCTCATTCCTAACATATTTTTCGAAGTTATCATCATCATTATTATTATTATAGTTATTATTATTATTATTCAGGTCACTGCCTGGAATCGAACTCGGAATCTTGGTGTTAGTAGCCCGCGCTCTTAACCACTACATCATATACCTGTGGGCATATGGAGTAGTGGTTGATGATATATATAATCTGATATATATGGGTTGAATTCATAATGACCTTGTTTTGTCTGACCATTAAAGATAGTACTGTCAGCAGTGGTGGTCAGTTGGACTGTCACCACTACTACTACTATCAACATCGTCATCACCACCATAATTATTCTTTACGGACCCAAGACCTGCCATTTAAAGGTTGCTGCAGTACAGTTGATTAAACCTATCCCCAGAATTTCACTGGTATTTTGATGATATTAATATTGAATATTAGAGAGAGACGATATAATATGTATTTAACTAACCTGGGACAGCATCAAAGTCACCACATCATAGCATTGCCTGAAAGTTATACAAAGAGGAAAGACAAAAAAATTATTATTATTAGATTAATGAAAACAAATGTAATTAGGTCATTATAATCTAATTACATCAATAATTACATATACACAAATACACATTGTACATGTGTGTATGTGTGTATATATATATATATATATATATATATATATATTATTGGCTAAACTGGCAATATGACCATCCCCAAGTACAACAATATATATATATATATATATATATATGAGTGAAGGAATGGAGTAGATAAAATCTGGGCTACATATGTTTCATAGCAAGTGGAACATCGGAACTGGTAAATATCCAAACAAGGTGTATATCACAAGTTACTCTTCAGACCAAGGGTGTCTTAATTAAATGAAGTTAACACTGTCAATACGAGGCTCATTTTAACACAGAGAAGATGCGATAAGGAAAGAATCAACAACCTTGCACCCTAATAAACCCCTTATGTTCCTGAAAATTGTTTCTTACACTTTCTATGGATTGGTTGAAGCTCACCTTCCTACACCTCAATCCCTGGATCCTACATTTATACATAAACGATGATGATGATGATGATGAAGGTGGGGACCCAAAACAACCCAGAATTTTGCAATATATTTTCTTTGCTTACTTTTACATATTAACACTATTATCACCGTCAAAGTATTCTCCATTTGAAGCAATGCATCGACCCAGACATGTTTTCCACTATTTGTAGCAGTGCTGCTTTTTGAAGCCTCCATCATATTTTTCCTTGCCTCTGCCACATCTGCAAATTCTGTAGCACCAGCTTTTGTCACTATTGATGACCTTTGATAAAAGATACGGATTGACTTCCAGCTTGTTCTTTCAGTTCACCAAATGCATTCAACCATGACTGCTTTTGATCTTCTGTGAGCAAGTGAGGCATAAATTTTGCTGCAACACTTTTCATTTGCTATTCCTTGCTCAAAATTCCTTGACAGGAGTTCCAGGACTCACCAATCATATCAACAAGTTCGTCAATTGTTCGGTGACAGTCTTCCAAAATCAGTTCATGAATTTTCATGATGTTTTCATTTATTTGGGAGCTCGATGGCTGCCCTGAATGAGGTTCGTCCTCAATCGACAAGTGACCATTCGAAAAGCATGGAAACCACTCGTGAACTTGTGTTTTGCTCATGGCAGTGTCCTTCCAAGTTGTTTGAAGCACGACAACTGTTTCGGCTGCTGTTTTCTCCAGCAGAAAACAGAATTTCATGGAAGCATGCTGTTCCTTCATTTCAGCCATTGCAAAAATCGATGAACAGGGGAGGAGCCCTGCAAAACAAAGATGCACCACATGGTAATAGGACCACACCCAAAGTTGCCGGTTGGCAGACTGATGCCTGAGTATCACATCAAGTGGCTTCTAGCAGCAGAAGCCTAAACTTCAATGGCTTTGCCCCACAGAGAACGTTTCCGGTTACTTTTGGGTACCCCCGCGTATATTCGACATGCTCTCTACATTATAGACCAACGATATATATACACACCTGAGTAAACACAGCAATCTATATATGGTACGATGAACAACTATAGCCATGACATTTAGGATGGAGAGAAGCGTTAATGTGGATTATAAAGACCCCAGTACATGACTGGTATTGTATTTAATCAGCCTTGCAAAGATGGAAGGACAAGGTGACCTTGGCAGGATTTGAACTCAGAACATAAAGAGTGGTAAATAAATACCACAAGGTATTTTGCCAAACAGTAATCAGATACAACAACAGGAGAAAAGAGGGGGGCGCAATTTATTAAATAAACCCCTGGATATTACTGGTACAGATTTTGACCCCAGATTGTTAATAGATACTCTGGGAGGATTTGAACTTGGAACATAAACAGATCAAACTAAACACTGTAAGGGAATGATTCTGCATTTAGCCCAGGGTCAGAGGAAAGAGGAAAATTAAAAGAGAGGGAGGTGAGGTGTTTTACATGGAAAGAAAGAAAGAAAAGAGAGGATTTGAACTTGAAACGTTGACGTAACGAAGGATGAGATGAAATAAAGAATCTAGTCAGGTAACAACAACAACAATTATAATTATGATGATTAATTAATGAAGTTAGATTACAGTGTCATTAGAGTGTGAGAGAGAGAGAGAGAGTTAAAGCATGACGACCCATGGTGGGATTATGACATGAACGACTCAAAACAAGAAAACAAACATTACTGAAACAGATTTGGATAATCCATATCCATTGGGGACTTACTCTTGAACTGCCAGGTGTAAAGGTGTGTTACCGCGTTCGTCCATTTTATTGGCATCGATGCCATTCTGTTGTAGGAGAGGTTTTATAGTGTCTGTTTGTCCATTAAAAGAGGCATGATGTAGAGGTGTCCAACCACGGATGCTCACAGCACTGACATCAGTGCCATGTTGTTGTAGGAGAAGTTGAATACTGCCTGTGTGTCCGTTCTGACAGGCAAGATGTAGTGGTGTCCAACTATGGATGGTCACAGCCCTGACATCAGTGCCATTCTGTTGTAGTAGAAGTTTTATAGTGTCTGTGTGTCCCTTATAAGAGGCAAGATGTAGAGGTGTCCAACCATCGATGGTCACAGCCCTGACATCAGTGCCATTTTGTTGTAGGAGAAGTTGAATAGTGTCTGTGTGTCCATTCTGAGAGGCAAGATGTAGAGGTGTCCAACCATCGTTGGTCACAGCCCTGACATCAGTGCCATTTTGTTGTAGGAGAAGTTGAATACTGTCTGTGTGTCCATGCTGAGAGGCAAGATGTAGAGGTGTCCAACTATGGATGCTCACAGCACTGACATCAGTGCCATTCTGTTGTAGTAGAAGTTTTATAGTGTCTGTGTGTCCGTTATAAGAGGCAAGATGTAGAGGTGTCCAACCATCGATGGTCACAGCCCTGACATCAGTGCCATTTTGTTGTAGGAGAAGTTGAATAGTGTCTGTGTGTCCATAATAAGAGGCAAGATGTAGAGGTGTCCAACCACAGTTGTTCACAGCCCTGACATCAGTGCCATTTTGTTGTAGGAGAAGTTGAATAGTGTCTGTGTGTCCATTCTGAGAGGCAAGATGTAGAGGTGTCCAACCATCGTTGGTCACAGCCCTGACATCAGTGCCATTTTGTTGTACGAGAAGTTGAATAGTGTCTGTTTGTCCATTCTGAGAGGCAAGATGTAGAGGTGTCCAACCATCGTTGGTCACAGTCCTGACATCAGTGACATTTTGTTGTAGGAAAAGTTGAATAGTGCCTGTGTGTCCATTCCGAGAGGCAAGATGTAGAGGTGTCAAACCTGTGTTGGTCACAGCCCTGACATCAGTCCCATTTTGTTGTAGGAGAAGTTGAATAGTGTCTGTGTGTCCATTCTGAGAGGCAAGATGTAGAGGTGTCCAACCACCGTTGGTCACAGTCCTGACATCAGTGCCATTTTGTTGTAGGAGAAGTTGAATAGTGTCTATGTGTCCATTCTGAGAGGCAAGATGTAGAGGTGTCGAACCACGGTTGTTCACAGCCCTGACGTCAGTGCCATTTTGTAGTAGGAGAAGTTTAATTGTGTCTCTGTGTCCATTATAAGAGGCAAGATGTAGAGGTGTCCAACCATCGTTGTTCACAGCACTGACATCAGTGCCATTTTGTTGTAGGAGAAGTTGAATAGTGTCTGTGTGTCCATTCTGAGAGGCAAAATCTAGAGGTGTCGAACCACGGTTGTTCACAGCCCTGACATCAGTGCCATTTTGTTGTAGGAGAAGTTCAATTGTATCTGTGTGTCCATTCTGAGTGGCAAGATGTAGAGGTGTCCAACCATCGTTGGTCACAGCCCTGACATCAGTGCCATTTTGTTGTAGGAGAAGTTTTATAGTGTCTGTGTGTCCATTCCGAGAGGAAAGATGTAGCGGTGTCAAACCTGTGTTGGTCACAGCCCTGACATCAGTGCCATTTTGTTGTAGGAGAAGTTGAATAGTGTCTCTGTGTCCATTCTGAGAGGCAAGATGTAGAGGTGTCCAACCATCGTTGGTCACAGCCCTGATATCAGTGCCATTTTGTTGTAGTAGAAGTTGAATAGTGTCTGTGTGTCAATTCTGAGAGGCAAGATGTAGAGGTGTCCAACCACCGTTGGTCACAGCCCTGACATCAGTGCCATTTTGTTGTAGGAGAAGTTGAATAGTGTCTGTGTGTCCATGAAAAGAGGCAACATGTAGAGGTGTCCAACCATCGTTGGTCACAGCACTGACATCAGTGCCATTTTGTTGTAGGAGAAGTTGAATAGTGTCTGTGTGTCCATTCTGAGAGGCAAGATGTAGAGGTGTCGAACCACGGTTGTTCACAGCCCTGACACCAGTGCCATTTTGTTGTAGGAGAAGTTGAATAGTGTCTGTGTGTCCATTCCGAGAGGCAAGATGTAGAGGTGTCGAACCACGGTTGTTCACAGCCCTGACATCAGTGCCATTTTGCTGTAGGAGAAGTTCAATTGTGTCTGTGTGTCCATTCTGAGAGGCAAGATGTAGAGGTGTCCAACCATCGTTGGTCACAGCCCTGACATCAGTGCCATTTTGTTGTACGAGAAGTTGAATAGTGTCTGTGTGTCCATTATAAGAGGCAAGATGTAGAGGTGTCCAACCATCGTTGGTCACAGCACTGACATCAGTGCCATGTTGTTGTAGGAGAAGTTGAATAGTGTCTCTGTGTCCATTATAAGAGGCAAGATGTAGAGGTGTCGAACCACGGTTGTTCACAGCCCTGACATCAGTGCCATTTTGTTGTAGGAGAAGTTTTATAGTGTCTGTGTGTCCATTCTGAGAGG
>NC_069009.1:10275015-10275666 GCF_001194135.2 Octopus bimaculoides
ATTTTGTTGTAGGAGAAGTTTTATAGTGTCTGTGTGTCCATTCTGAGAGGCAGGATGTAGAGGTGTCCAACCATCGTTGGTCACAGCCCTGACATCAGTGCCATTTTGTTGTAGGAGAAGATGAATAGTGTCTGTGTGTCCATTATAAGAGGCAAGATGTAGAGGTGTCGAACCACGGTTGTTCACAGCCCTGACATCAGTGCCATTTTGTTGTAGGAGAAGTTTTATAGTGTCTGTGCGTCCATGGATAGAGGCAACATGTAGAGGTGTGCAACCTTGGTTATTTTTCTGAGTGACCTAAAAAAGATAAACAATAAAGACATTTAAGATGGCGTCTAGTGAATGGGAGGGGGAGGGCGGCAACGCAAAAATGAAAAATGTCTGAAAAAGAGAAAGAATCAGATTAATAAACAGGTGGAATGAAGGTGGAGTGGAGTAATTAAATGAGGTTTATATCGTATCTATACCTGCAGACGCATTATATATGTGCATATATATATATATATATATATATATATATATACACTTTCACACAAATATATATACATACGTGCTTTATATTTTAACTGATCACTTGTTTATGTATTTTTGTGTATATATACGTTTATGTGTGTGTATATTTGTGTATGTATGTATAGGTCTCATTATCAT
>NC_069009.1:10275766-10276498 GCF_001194135.2 Octopus bimaculoides
AGTAAGTGCAATTTGATCTTTCTTATTCCTGCCACCACCACAACCAGGGTCAATATGTCATAATGGGGCTAATCACAAACACCACTTCTACCAACACAACCGTTGTCAAAACGTCGCTTTTAGGACAAGATAAACATCATAATAAAGAGCAACTCCTTTATCATAATCATCATCATCATCATCATCATCATCATCATCATCATCATCATTATCTGTATGTAACTATGTATGTATGTATGTACGTATGTGAGCATGTATATACGTTTATATGTATGTATATATGTTTATATGTATGTATGTATACACAAACATACAGGTATATAGATACATACATAAAGAGACAGAGGAAGCCTGGCTTGGTAGATAAGGCATTAGACTACGACCGTAGGATGGTGTGTTCGATTCCCAGCGGTGCATTTTGCTCTTGAGCAAGACATTCTATTTCATGTTGCCCCAGTCCAGCCAGCTGGCAAAGTCAGTTGTGTCTGTATTTCCAAGGGTCCAGCCTTGCCACATTCTGTGTCATGCTGGATCGCCCTGATAACTATGTTCAGGTTACGCGTGCCTGCGCAGTGCTCACCCATGTGGTGTGCGTTAGTTTCACGAGCAGTCTCTTCCGTTGATCGAATCAACTGGAACTCTCTTCATCGTGACCGATCAGACAGAAAGACAGACAGAGGGAAGAGAAGAGAGAAAGAGAGAGAGAGAGAGAGAGAGAGAGAGAGAGAGAGA
>NC_069009.1:10276786-10279515 GCF_001194135.2 Octopus bimaculoides
TTTTACCTTGAAAATTAATATTTTATATAATTTTTCTCATTGTGTTTCCAGGTTCAAGTTCTGGTAATGGAACAGCAGAAACGAACTCATAAATAAAAATGTAAAAAGAAATGTATGTGAATTGAAAGAAAAACATTGATTAGAATAATGACGAGGATCATCCACAACATATATCACCTATTTTGGATTATATGAATTGACATATTAAGGTTATATAAAGACTTGGAAATTAACATTCCCCTTAACCGTCAAAGCATGAATGTATCAACTGAAAGTCATCACACAAATTTATATAAAGTAGCCAAAGCCTAAAGGAAATTCCGCAGATTTCGCTACTGAACATAATTAAATATATTACAATGCATCTCAACGCTTCTAAAAAAGAACAAACTTTGTTTACTTTCTTCGTAAAGTTGAATTTAACGTTAGCGTCTTATGAAGTTAAATTTATAAGTTCTAAAATTGCAGAAGAATTCGTTGCTGATCAGTTTAGTTTAATGGTAAAACACTTGACGCGTAATCAAAAAGATGTGATTTCGAGTCTCATGGCTGGCCAGTAACGTATTTTTCTGTAATAAATAGATAATTTATCCTACTCACGCTATATATAGCATTATCACGCGTTTGAGAAATAAATTTGTTTCTGTGTCTTATAAACAACTTATCAAATTCATACGGTTCCTTGCAAAGAAACATTCTTTTTTAACAGAAGAGGCCCAGTTGTTAAAGAGGCCCAATATATATTTTCTTTTATTAATAACTATTGTTTAAATTAAAACACTCATATTCAGACTTTACCGGGTTAAAATATCCTTTATTTTACTTCCTATCACTCACTACCGTATCTATGATACCATATTGCATTTGGGAGTAAAATTATATTAAAATAATACTGTTTATTTAATATAAATAGAAAACATTATTGTCAGTAAAATGCTTCTCCATTCAAATAAAGTTTTTGGAGTATAACACGAAAATTATTTAGGAAGGAAGTTATAATTATATAAAGACATAGATTTGATCAACAACACGATTACCATTATGATGGCATACATGCAGTAAGATCACAAAAGAATATACTTAGATACATGAAAGAATGTGTATAACATTCAGGATACATATACTCGTGTAATCTATGATGGTGTGAGGAGACATTTTCTTTTATAGTTTGTGTATATACGTATTTCTAGTATAATAACTATCATGTTATTACTGACACATGAAAATACATGTGAAATATCTTAGATGGAACAAATATCATACTATAATTCGCCTTATGTCTATTCGTCCCTCTGTCCGTGACATTTTCACGGCCGAACAGCTGGCCACACTTGCACGAAACTTAGCAGACTTACTAAGGACGATTCAAGAATGGTTTATATCATGTTTTAAAAAAATTATTTGAAACACTTGCTACACTTCTTCGATTCGTACGAAACTAAGGAAGAAGCCATTTCCGTATATATAAATAAAAATACACAAATAAAAATAAATTATACGAAAATTGGCCACAGTAAGAAAACAGAAACAAAAACCTAAATGGCATTTATGAAAGTTCAAACAGTACTTTCTATTCTTCTTTCATTATTATCTCTACAACGGTTCTTGGTGTTGATGGGGTGTGCGACACAAAAAGTATGTGAGATACACACAGAGATACATAGACAGAGAGAGAAAGACACAGACACATAGAGAGAGAAAGACACAGACACACAGAAACAATAAGTGTGTGAGACACACAGACAGACAAAGACAAAGACAGAGAAAAAACATAGACACACAGAAAAAGAGAGAAAGGCAGAGAATGTTTGTGTCTGTGTGTGTTTACTTTTACTCCATCAACACATTGATGGGGGATGTAAAGCAGAAAGTGTGTGTGTGTGTGTGAAAGAGAGAGAGAAAGATTGACACAGATGGGATAAGGAAATGAAAACAGTAATCTCTAAATTCAGTTTCAAATTCTGGAACAAGGACAGTATTTGGTGTATGGGAGGAGCAGTTGAATACAATGAACCTAATGTTTGATTGGTGCTTTATTTATCTGCCCTAAAAAGGATAAAAGGACAAGCTGACATCAGTAGAATTTGAACTCAAGATGTAAAGAACTTAAATAAATAGATTTAAGTATTTTGCATATCACCGAAACGATTCCGCCAGCTTGCTTCCTTCTGTAAATTATACCTTTGCATACCTTTTACCTTTTTATCTTTTGCTTGGAGTATGGTCATGCTGGAGCAACGCCCTCAGCTATGGCATACTCTACTTGTTCAGACCAGTCAGGTGATATTTCTACATTTCCTCATTATTGTTGATTAAATTTTAATAAACCCTGCTCTGTCAAACTCTTCTAATTAACTACGCTGATTTTCTCTTACTTTAAATGAATTTACTTTATTTCACGTACAACAGTTGTTCCTTCTGAAGTACATTTTACGGAGATTTAAGATTCTCAAATTTATCCATGACATAAGTGGCCAGATCACACGGAAGAATGTCCCAACATATATAAGCTTACTGCAAAGAGAATCAACCCCATAATGCCTGTTATCAAATGTCAGTTACAGTTGATTTACGTTACTGCAACAACAAAAATTGCCAACATTTTATAAAGAATATTGTTATAATTGTGTGTCTGGTCGTTGGCAAAGACAAATACGAAAATATATCAAGATGTCATTACGGCAAAAACCGGAAAGAAGACAACAGCTCCCACCACAGGCATATATATA
>NC_069009.1:10279760-10281814 GCF_001194135.2 Octopus bimaculoides
ATATAAGGCATTCAAATTTTATAAATTTAGACCAAAGAAGGTAACTCGCATAACATCCATTTTTCCTTTATACATATGGCTTTTCAGAACTGTACATCATCATCATCAGCATCATCATCATCATCACCATCATCACCATCATCATCATCATCATCATCATCATCATCCTGTCGTGATTTGATTGTTGCGCAGATTGCCGTGACTCATTCTCCCCAGTCCGTTCGATCCACCGTTGCACGTGGTAGGTCCTTTTAGGTGCACAGTTGCTTTATGTGGGTTCCATGAGGACTATCAGCATTTGCGTACCAATGCTTCGGTTTCCAGACAAGAACATCGCTGATCATCTCATTCTTTTCTCTCCAGCATTGTCTTGTGAATCGTAACAGAGAATTTCTTTCGTATGATATTATCTGCAGAAGATGTCCAGAGCAGCTCGGAGAATTCTTGTTTAAATTCCGTTAATTGTTTTTTCAAGACGCTTTGTTAGAGTCCATGTTGTACATCCATATAACGCATTTGACTGCACAACCGCCGGAAAGAAATTGCCTTTCAAATTAAATGGAAAACTAGGTTTCCTGACCATTGATAATTTATTTAACACTGCCCGGGATTTGAAGATTCGGACATGAGCTTCACATGCGGATAGATCTTCCTTTGCGATTTTACTTCCACGGTATGTGAATAATTCAACATTTTTCAATGATTTTCCATATGCGGAGTTAATGTTAGCGTAGAGTTAACGTAGAGACCAACACCTGTAACAGCATTTTCAAGGATGTACAAGAGAGACTCTGCATTACAAACTTCATCTGCTGCTTGAGTGAAGTTAGCATAGTCAGTATCTGAGATGGTCACAGTTGGATAACGTCTGTTTTTCGCTGTTTGAAGTGTGAATACTTTGTCCGTCACCTCATCTACAGACCATCTGCAAAGACCCAGTAGGAAAGTCTAAGTTAACAATGACTACGTTGAAGGTTGGTGTTCATCAAGACTCAGTGCTCAGTTCCCTCCTATTTATCATAATCATACAGACCGTCACAGAGTTGTTCAATACTGGCAATACATAGAAGCTCCTATAGGCTGATTATCCCGTTCTTATAGCACTGTGGATAGGAGAGTTGGAGAGGAAATTCTTGCATGTTAGCTACACCTAGAATCAAGATGTCTTAGGTAAACTTAGCTGACGACGAAGGTTTTAGTAAGATGGAAGGAGACAAGATCATGGTACCTTCAAGGAAATAACCTTGCTCAATATGCAGCAAAAGAAATTGGTAGAAACTCCATACTCTCTACTCAATGTAAGGTATGGATTCAAATGCAGACTTGCAAAGAAATTATGCTTTATATGTGATAAATGCACTGGATTGGAAAAGGCTACGAACAGAGAAGAAACAGAATCCTTGAGAGACTGGGTAGCTCACGAGAAGTTGACAGTTTTTGCTACTAGTATACATCATCAGTAATAAAGGTGATTGCTCCGAAATTAGTGTAGCCAGAGATAGGAAAAGTTGATAAAAGTTCAGGGAAGTACTAGAGCTATTGGTTGGAGAGGGCTTTTGCCACGGAGTGAAAGGGAAATTGCTTGATGTTTGTATTAGAACTGTAACAGTGCATGGTGGTGAGACATGAGCTTTGCACACAGAGGACTTGTGAAGAATGGAAAGAAATGAAGTGAATATGCTCCGTTGGATGTGCAATGGAAATGTACACGAACGATATAGAATAAATGTGATGAAAGAAAGACAAGGCATAAGACGAATCAGATGTAGCGTGCAAGATAGAAGACTGCGCTGTTGTGGAAATATGTGTAAGGACGAAGATCGTTGGATAATGAGGTGCCCTACGACTACATGTGGCTGGAGCTTATAGAGGAGAGAAAGCCAGGAAGACATGGAACAAAGTTGTGAAGGATAATCTCAGGAGCTAGGACTCAGAGGAAATGAGCTGGGACTCAAGGACAACTGGAAATATATGATCCTCGAGAAATCCTACCCACCTCAGCCAAACAGACTTCTGGAAGTACTGTGTCCGTGTATATCATATATATATATATA
>NC_069009.1:10282229-10283795 GCF_001194135.2 Octopus bimaculoides
CCAACGAATCCTTTAATTGATTAATGAAAACATTACATCATTGTAAAGAAAACGCTTTCGTCATATGAATTCGTGAACTTCAAAATAAAAGGACATTGAAAATGATTGAATATAGTTTAAAATCCACGGAGCAAAAACATTTACATTGATCCTGTTACAATTTCAGTTTGCTGAATGAATTTACCAGAATAGTGTATATTTGGTCAGAACAGAGAAATTTAGGGGTTCACTAGAGGTTTTAGGAGGGTGAAGGAATAATTGTCTCCAGTGACCCAGTTATCCTATACTCCTAACAATAGAGGATAGTACGGTTTCAATAGTCTAGATTGATCTATTAAAGAGTTGTTTAGCGTCTACTGGTCAGTGGTAACACAATGAATTATGGTACGGTCAAGCTACTAAATTATGAAGGTCGTATGTGATGGAGGCTTTATCTTCGCAAACGGGCAAGGCAGAGGGTAGTAATGAAGTAGAGAGGGATGGGGAAGGGATGATAAGAAGAAAGAAGAGTGAAAAGAAGCTGACACCACCGTTATTAATTACCGTATTAGGTGAGGAAGTCTTTGAAAGAGAATGAAATACAGGTTACTGGGGCAGGCCCCAGACCAGGAGTGAGAATTATTGCTTGGAAATAAAAGGAACTACTGCAATTTAGCACAATTACAATATTATAGTAATAAGATAATTTCAAATATTAAATATGGGTGGAAAATTAAAGAACATATTAAAATTGCATGAAAAAGAGATGCATTGAGATATAAAAGTAATAACAAAATCGAAATTTTAACAAATGTAGAGCATATGATATTAGTGTAAATATGAAGATATTTAAAATTTTTTAAAGAGATGTCAATAAAATAAAGCTAAAAATGTATTAGAACAAACGCCTCCATAGCGAGAGGATAACGATAAGATATGTTAAAACTTCAGTATTAAATATAAGGCAAATAATAAAAAAATATATAAAATATATAAAGGAATATAAAGTGCATGAAAAATAAAGTATACAACGAGATATATAAAAATATATAAATTAGGTAGTATATAAACATATATAAATTAGGTAGTATATAAAAATAATAAAAAGGTAAAATTATATGAAAAATATATAAGGTTTATTAATAAAAATGAAATATAAAAAATAAACATAGCAAAATAATAATAAAATGAAAACTAAAAACGAATATAAATGTTTATATATTACACAAATTTAAAAAATAAATAAGGACCTGAGATTATATATGTTGTACTTGGGGGAGATTGACATTTGATTTTGTTATTACAAACCAACGTAAGACGGAGAGCTGGCAGTTTCGTTAGCACGGCGGGCGAACCGCTTAACGGTATTTCTTCTGCGCTACATTCTGTGTTCAAATTCCACTGAGTTCGAGTTTGCCTTTCATCCTTTCGATAAAACAATTATCAAATGAATACTAGGTTCGATGTAATCGATTAGTCCCCTCCCCTAAAATGTCAGGCCTTGTGCCTATAGTAAAAAGGATCATTACTAATCAACATAAATAAAAAAATATAGTAAAAAAAACATAGACATAAATTTTTGTGTGA
>NC_069009.1:10284773-10286043 GCF_001194135.2 Octopus bimaculoides
ATCAGGCACGTGTCGTCAGTAATTATTTAGGGTAGGCAGTTGGTAAAGTTTATGTAGTAAAACACACACACACAAATACACAAACATAAGCGAAACACATTTCTTTTCGTATGTTTTGGGTGGCAGGAGGAGAGTACAAGATATTGTTTTGAATCCGTTTGTGTGAAGATGTCAGTTTCAATTTCAGTATTTTTTTTTATGATTAAGATGTCCAGGAGGGGTAGTTGTGTGTGGCTGTATTCCATTCTGAACTGGATACTGTGATTAATGCTGTTCATTAATGCTGTTGATTAAGCTTTTAAATTTTGAGAGTTGTTCAATGTTATGTGGCCACAGAATGAAAGAGCCAACCAGGTAGCGCTTCTAGTTGGTGAGTAAGTATTTCTGTAAGTTGTCTCCAAATTTCAGTCAAGCGTACTGGTATATTCGGAATTCCACGAATACCAAGACAATGTTGAAAAAGTAGGGGCTACCCTCATCCCTATCACCGTGTCCGATTATTGTATATAACTGTTCTCGTTAAAGTTGAAGAAGTTGTTTTGTATGATGGCGTTTGTTCCTTCAACGATGAATTCTTTTCCTATTCGGTCAGGAATGTCATTTGGTAAATTTTCCAGCCAGTATTGTATGGATATTATTCCGTATTCTTGAGGAATCGAGGTGTTGAAGTTTATTACATCGAATGAAACCAGAATGGAGTATATGCTGGTTTTGTTTGGGAGATGGTTTAAAAAGTCAAGATCATCCCTTATAAAGCTCGGTATATGTTGCAGATTACGTTTAAGGAGGACGTCAATAAAGTTACTGAATCTGTGGGTTTCATACGAGGGACCGGCCACGATTGGTCTCATTTTGAGATCTCTCAGGTGTGAAATATTTATGACTACAGAAGGCTTCGTTTATGGCTTCATTGTTGTGCATTTGGGGGAGCCCATAAAAGTGGCTGGTTTTGTAGTCAAATCTAGTCCAGTAATCCCTCTCCTGTTCCGTTAAACCTTGTTGGAACTGGTGGATAAGGGGAGAAAGTTTAGTCATTGCCATGGATTGAGTGGAGTAGGTAGTTCAAAGTAGGTATTTCATGTTATTTCCTTTCTTTTCCAGGATGAAGAATTAACACATATGCGAAAATGTCTTTCACATTCCACAAAGAGTGTCCTTCAACTTTGTACCAAAATAACACAAATTTCTGTGCAATGAACTCTTATTCCTAGTACGATATAAGATCACATACAAAAAGTGAGTCACTGCACGGAAACCTGTCCGATATATA
>NC_069009.1:10286332-10288084 GCF_001194135.2 Octopus bimaculoides
ATGTATATATATATATATATATATATATATATATATATATATATGTGGGAGTATATATATTTATATACATATAGTGGACGAATTTTCATGCAGTTTCCGTGCATATGTATGTATGTATGTATGTGTGTATGTATGTATGCATATATGAACATACGTATACACGGATGAATATCTGTATGTACATGCATGTCTAACTGCATATATGCATTAAGTGTGTGTATGTGTGTGTGCGTGCGCGTGAGAAATTTTGTGTTTGTGCTTGTCCTCCGATCGCAGCCTGACACGAAGTTGCTTTGTTTATCGCACTATAAAGCAACGTTTAGCGATACAGGTCGGAAGCATACGAACAGATTACGAATAAATGAATAAATAAATAAATAAATAAAGACGTACAGTTAAAGCAGCGAAAATTCTTCCAGGCGGTGCCACAGCATGGCCACAATCCAATGAATGAAACAAATCCAAAATAAAGAGCAAATTGCTAGAATTTTGGATGGAAGGGTGCACTATAGAGCGTTTCTCTGTATTACTCTATCGCCCATGCCTCTCTCTCTCTCTCTCTCTCTCTCTCTCTCTCTCCTTCTTTCACGCAGACACACACAAACAGGCACATTGGAACGCACAGAAAGAAGCACGCACACACACACATAAACACACGGAAACAAGCACACACACAAACTAACATACAGAAACAAGCACGCACAAGCGCACACACAAGCAATAATATGCATTTTTAACCTCAAGGGCATCCAACGGTAAAACCCAATTGGATTAAGTATACACATATATGCCAATAAAAGGTGATAAAACCTAAAAGAGTAATACGAGTGAAGTCAAATGGATTAAATTAATGCGACTAAAAATTTAAGGCAACGAAACTAAAATAATATAAAAATACAAATAAAAATAACGAGCAAAGCGTGACTAGAAAAGTGTTCATTCAAATCCATCTCTACGAACGTTTCAAAAGACGTTACCACACTTTATTGATGTCAAATCCATTGAGGAAATCCAAAAGCAATGACCTTTTAAAAGTCTCACAGTTCTCGTTGTCAGTCAACTTCTTTATTGCTTACAACAGGCCAACATAGAACGGACAACACAAATAGCGGCGGGTGGGGGTGGGGTCAGAACGTCGAATGATACAACATAAAAGATAACAGTTAAATTGAAAATTTATGACAATATACTCGAATGATTACACAATACAAACGACAACACAACGGAGTGGGGGACGGTTTCGAATACGATCCACAAGCCCCGTGCCACCACTGAAACATTTATTTACCTCTATGATATACACCCATGCAGATTCATTCATTCTCAACATGCGCGTTACATCCTTCCATCTTTTGACATATATATCTGGCGACAGGCATCACCATCAACCTTATTCTCCATTTAAGATGGAAAACAGAGAATTTCACCAATCCAAGGCTGGAGATGAAGATCCGTGTCGCTACTCCTTTCATTCGAGTCTTCCACAATGCCTCTTTCGCTATAGCGATTACAGCGAGAACACGAAACTTTCCTTTTTGTTCAAGAATAAAGGTGGAACAATCTTTATATTTGGCTCGGAAGACAGTTAGACTCTTCCCAGAGGTGACAGTGCCTGTTCAATGTAAACCCATATTTCCAAAATTTTCGGACACTGCACAATCACTTGCAGAAATGTTTCACTGTCCTGCTTGCATTTTGGACAAGTGTGCGTACACGAGAATACCATGCCTTGCGAGTTTATCGTGAGCTGAT
>NC_069009.1:10288184-10289007 GCF_001194135.2 Octopus bimaculoides
GGAGGGGTAGTTGTTTGCGGTTGTATTCCATTGTGAACTGGATACTGTGAATAATGCTGTTGATTAAGTTTTTAAATTTTGAGAGTGTTTCAAGTTTATGTAGCCACAGAATGAAACAGTCAACCAGGTGGCGTTTCTAGTTGGTGAGTAAGTAGTTCTGGAAGTTGTCTCCTTTTATTCGGACTTCAAAGTATATTTCGACAATGTTCGCAAAAGTAGGGACCCGATTTTTGTCTATAAATGTTCTCGTTAAAGTTGAAGAAGTTGTTTTGTATGATGGCGTTTGTTACTTCAACGATGAATTCTTTTCTTTGTCGGTCAGGAATGTAATTTGGGAATTTTTTCAGTCAGTATTTTATGGCTATTCGTGAAGAATCGAGGTGTAGAGGTGGTTTATTACATCGAATGTCCTTACTAGATTTGAAGTCCAGATCATCCCTTATAAAGATCGGTATATGTTGCAGAATACGTTTAAGGAAGACGTCAATAAAGTTACTGAATCTGTGGGTCTCACACCAGGGTCCACCCACAATTGGTGTCATTTTGCGTGTGGGATATTTATGACTACAGAAGGCTTCGTTTATGGCTTCACTGTTGTGCATTTGGGGGAGCCCATAAAAGTGGCTGGTTTTGTAGTCAAATCTAGTCCAGTAATCCCTCTCCTGTTCCGTTAAACCTTGTTGGAACTGGTGGATAAGGGGAGAAAGTTTAGTCATTGCCATGGATTGAGTGGAGTAGGTAGTTCAAAGTAGGTATTTCATGTTATTTCCTTTCTTTTCCAGGATGAAGAATTAACACATATGCGAAAATGTCTTTCACATTC
>NC_069009.1:10289131-10290478 GCF_001194135.2 Octopus bimaculoides
TATATATATATATATATATATGTATATATATATGGGGGGGGTATCGTATTTGAGGATGTGGTCTCTGTAGCCAACTTCCTAGATGTAACCTTAGACTTACATACCAACACACTTTCCATTCCATAAGCCATCAACGAATCTTAGGTAGATAAACCCTTTTAGTAACCATCCAAGGTATATCACCAGTAATTTAGTTAAGAGTATTCTTACTTTCTGAGAATTATTATTTTCTGTTTGAAAGTCAACTGAAAAGAGAAGGAAGATCAGGAAAGCTATTCGTTCATGTGTGGTTGATTAAAACCCTACTTCTCTGTCCTTTTAAATAAGGAGCAACCAATTAACGACGTTGCTTGTGGATTAAATAAAATACTTGATCACGACAGGGATGGAACACTGAAAGATGTAGCTGACACTAACTTACCAACCGTTTTAAATGTCTACTTCATATTTGAATTAAATTAGTTGACAAGTTTCCAACCGGTTCAATGACATCGGTGTCATAAGTTGAAAGTCCCTAATATAATTTAATACATTCAGACACACCATTGAAATATATCATTTTGTCCCTTCGCTTAAACCCTACCGATGGTAGATCAAAAGAACATCGCACAGTAGAATAACAGCGTTGCCTTAATGATGAAATTAAGAAATATAAACAGTAATCTCTAAAATTTGCTTCAAAATCTGGCACAAGGAGACAATTTGGTGGAGAGAAGGAGAAATCGATATATTTGATTGGTACTTTATTTTATCTGCCCTAAAATGGATAAAAAGACAAGGTGACGTCAGAAGAATTTGAACTTAGGATGTAAAGATCTGAAAGAAATAGATTTAAGTATTTTGCATATCACTGGAACGATTGCGCCAGCTTGCTTCCTTCTATACATTATACCTTTGCATACCCTTTACCTTTTTATCTTTTGCTTGAAGTATGGCCATACTGGAGCAACGCTCTCAGCTATGACAAACTCTACTTGTTCAGAACAGTCAGGTCATTTTTCTACATTTCCTAATTGTTGTTGATTATATTTTAATTAATCCTGCTCAGCGAAACTCTTCTAATATATTACGCTGCTTTTCTCTTACTTTACATGAATTTACATTATTTCACATATGACAGTCAATCCTTGTGAAGTATGTTTTACGAAGATTTAAGATTTCCAATTTTTTCCCCCACAAAACCGCCCGGATGATCGCAGGGAAGAATGTCCCAACTCATATAACTTTACTGCAAAGAGAATCAACACCGAAATGTTTGTTGTCAAATGTCATTTTCTGTTAATTTACATAAAAATTCCAAACATTTAATAAAGAATATTGTTTTAATTGTGTGTTTGGTCGTTGGGA
>NC_069009.1:10290578-10292019 GCF_001194135.2 Octopus bimaculoides
TATATATATATATATATATATATCATTTTACTTGTTTCAGTCATTTGACTCTGGCCATGATGGAGCACCACTTTTAGTCGAACAAATTGAACCTAGGACTTATGATTCTGTATTTGGTTGTTTCCTTTCCTATTTTAGAACATGATCATCATCTTCTTTTGTCCCTCTGTTTAAATCTATGAGTAGGGGAGATTCAATAGCTGCTGAATCACGGTCTGACAGACCATAGCTATCATATTCTCGGGCAACTGTTGGTAAATCGCTTTTCCTTCGCAGTATCTCTTCGTGTTGCACGCCAGTGTTCTCCACCAATAAACATATTCCTATGAGTTTTTTTATCAGTTAAAAATTCTCTTTCTTCTACTGGAAATTTCTCTGCCACAAACACACTCACTAAATACTTTGCA
The DNA here is from genome assembly GCF_001194135.2 of Octopus bimaculoides. Taxonomy (NCBI): domain Eukaryota; kingdom Metazoa; phylum Mollusca; class Cephalopoda; order Octopoda; family Octopodidae; genus Octopus; species Octopus bimaculoides. Next base: position 10,290,986 of record NC_069009.1, read on the forward strand.
TTTGCTCCAGGAAGTTTCCACAAAGTAGTCTAAATTCTTTTATCGTAACAATCACTGCCAATTCGACTAAGTGTTTTCTTTGGATTGCAATATTTCTCATACCATGACTTAATTATTGACTTTATGCTTTGAAAAGATAGGTTAGGAATGGGTGCTCTATTTCATATCTCAATAAGGGAGATTACTAGTGGTAGTTTCTCATAAGACTTTAGGTACGTGAAATTACTTAAAACATTGCTCACTTTTGGAAGAAGGTTATCTTCAAAAGGCCTGGTGGTCTCTAAAACAGGACACTCGTATGAAGATCTTGCCATTATGTTAGTAGCCATTACATGCAAGTATATAACAACTTAATGGAAAAATGGTTCCCAGGAACATGATATCACTTTTCCGTAAAACTAAGAAAAGAAAACTGATTGAGCACTGACAAAATGTTATGAAACGAAACCAGCGGCAACAAGTTTCAACAAGAATTGATCTCGCCCACGATTTAAAAGCATGAGAGGCGTTCTGTCAAAACAAACTAAAACTCGTTTGTGCGAACAGGTCTCAATATTCTGCATATACCAACCTCATTATCCGATGTGAATGATTTCAGATATTTGTTAAATATCGAGACTAAGTGTTGAAAACTATCTACATCCTACACCAACTTGGCTACATCAGCAAGCTCGATGACTGGGCCCTACATTAATTGAATTCAGCCAGTTAACCTCGCTCATGATGGATTTCCATCTACGATTCATTACGGAAACGTGAAGAAAATTATACTTGTTTGAAGAGATGCCAAAGAAGGGATCATGTATAACAATGTAAGGTAAAAACGATCACGAGGAGTCGTGGCAAACCACCACAAAAACCTCCAAAGCGTGATTCACACAAAGAAGATTATGTTTTTAATTTAGTAGCACTGAAAAACGGTGATGTCTTTTATGTGCTTCTTCCCACAGACAGGATAATTAAATTAGATGTGTGTGTTGTGACTAGCTCGACAAATGCAGCGCAGCGCGTCACCAGAAGTGTCCAGTACTTGC
>NC_069009.1:10292154-10293533 GCF_001194135.2 Octopus bimaculoides
GATGTGGCACGAGTTACTGGGACTTGACCAGGAAGTTTCGCCGAAACTCCCATATTCATCCTGCCTTGCGTAGTCAGATTTCCACTTGTTTCGGACTCTTCAAATGAATGGACAGTCCTTCAGCACCGTAGAGCATGTAAGAATTCACCTGGAAGAGCTTCTGGCTAGTAAAGAGAGGAAATTCTTCGAGCAGAGAATAATGGTTCTGCCCACAAGATAAAAGAATATGCTGGAAAGTAACTAATTATATCATAGATTGAATAAATCATTTCGTGTTTGAAACATGTGACTTATTTTCATAAAAAAACCCAATAGACATTTTAGCCAATATAATGTGTACAGAGTTTATATATAGTAAATCATATACGCATAGTACCTGTTTTCTACGTTATACCCAGTATGTAGATGCATGAACGTATATCATTTGTATGTGAGTGTACACACACACACACACACACACACACACACACACACACACACACACACACACACACTGTCGGATTAATGTGTGTTGGAGTGTTGAGTAGAGCACTGGCACAGTTGGAGCTGCTTGGTGTCATCCGGAGACGAAGTATATTTCCATTGGATCTACTTCACGAACTCTGCAGTGTTAGTTGAGATAATAATAATAATAGATTTTTAAATAAGGAGAAGATGGATTTGGTGTTAATCTTTATTTTGTACACCGGTCATTTCGACCCATCCTGTTACTGTCCCTTATGGGTGGGACTCCGTTCAACATGTTGTGTTGCATTAATTTTGAAGTCTGGGTTTCATCAGGTACAGCCATACTTAAAGGTCTGACTCGCTAAAGATCCTGAGTTTGGGCTGTCATGTTGTTATATGTCCGTCTGGTTCGGGAAGGAAACATCGATGCAATTTTCAATTAGTATTCTCTCTCTTCAATAAGAGTTGCAACCTCTTGTAATTATTGTCAAATTGATAATAGAAAACAAAAGAAGAAAATTGTAGTGCAAGGAAGTGAATGACGGAACTGAGTAGATTGAGTTAGAAACAAATGGTACTAGAAGGAAGAAAGGGTGATATAAATATACAGACTATAATGTCCAGGGGGCGAAATGTGGTTTAACTAAGTTGCTTAGATCAGAATGTGTATAAACACACACGCACGCACACTCTCATTCCTACATACACTCACACAAGTGACGTTCTCCTACCTGCGAATACGGTCAATCTTGGTCGTAGTTCGTATATGGTTGGAAGTCAACTTCATGAAGAGTGTGTCATCATGGCCGCCACGAGACTAGGGCAGCTCGCGGACAGTCTGAATCGCTCCACCCTTGTATCACCGAGGGTGGATCACACCCACCCACGCCCAAATGTATATATATAAATATATATATATATATATATATATA
>NC_069009.1:10294502-10295371 GCF_001194135.2 Octopus bimaculoides
TATAAACGTATATATAGATATATAAACGCATATATAAACATATACGAAACAATCCAAAATTGCTTATACTCATGTCCATCATTTCCTTGATTGTCATCATCAACAGAGTAATTAAATTCATCATCCGTTTTATCATCATTATCGTCATCATTTTCTCTGCAGCGGTTATTTTTGTGTTGTTATATTCAGGAACATTTTCACAAACAATATATAAATCATCATTGTCATCATCATCTAACATCCATGTTCCTTGCAGGCATGGGCTGGACAGGATCCAAGGACGGCACTGCGCCCCAATGTCTGTTTTGGTCTACTATTTCTTGTTAGATTCTCTTCCTAACATCAACCATTTTACACCATGGCCTCGGTGCTCTTCATCATAATACCTGACTATTGAGGCTGCCCTGCAGGTCGCAGAACTTCAGATCCTGATGTGTGGGGTCAGCTGCATGCCAGTGGACACGGAAATGATCTATGAGGAGGAGGTAGGGTAGTGCAGGTTTTTGTAGATCCTCTTTCGTAATGAATGACCAGTGGATTGCACCTAAAAAGGTCCACACCAAGGTACATATCCGGGCAAATTGTTTATGGATGACCGGCAGTCACCCATGCATACCAGCATACCCGTTCCATGCCACCAATGTTATCCAAGGGCAAGACAAAAACTGATACAGCTTCGCACCAGTGATGTCACAACTCATTTCCACAGCTGAGTGAACTGGAGTAACGTGAAGTAAAGTGTCTTGCTCAAGAACTTCAACTCTGCCCGTTCCATGAATCGAACTCACTATCTCGTGATTGTGAGCCTGACGATCTCACCACTGAGCCATGTACCTTCACACAGCGGAAGGAGAAAGAAAGAGAACATG
>NC_069009.1:10296262-10297247 GCF_001194135.2 Octopus bimaculoides
AATGTATGTGTGTGTGTGTGTATGTGTGTGCGTGTGTGAATAGAAAGAGTGAGAGGAAAGCATGGGAGGTGGAGTAATGCAGTAACAAGCTCTACAGTACATCCTTCCATCGAAGGTTTTGGCAGTTTGCTCTTTACCTTGGATTTCTGTCATTCACTGGATTGTGGCCATGCTGGGGCACCGCCTTAAATACTTTCCATCGGGTTAACTGGACCTGTTTATTTGTTTATTTGTAATCTGTTCTTATACTTCCGTCCTGTATCGCTGAACGTTGCTTTATAGAGACGTAAACAAAGCAACACCGTGTCAGGATGCCATCGCAGGATAACGACACATATGAACATGAACATGAACACACACACACAGACACACATGGAGACCTCATAATCTCCGAAATAAATGCAACGAGATGGGTTAAAGCCCGGGGTCGTTGACTTCAGGTCGCATAATTTGGATGTGGTAGTTGTTACAGAAACCTGGCTGAGTGGACAGAGAAGCATTTCTCCCCTCCTAAACTGCTACGAGAAATTTATTTCTCCTGGCCAGCCTGGAGGTGAGGAGAGGCAGTCGCAGTTCTGCTCAAGAAAAACCTGGGTTTAGAGACAAGAGTAATCTTTATTGATCCGGGGTCGGGTAGCCTGGTCTTCCTTGACCAAACCCACATCAGCGATAAGACTTCAGGCTGTTTGTGAATTCTATGGGCCGGACAGTTAGATAATTTTTGAGGCTAGAGAATTTTCTTGGCACGTCACACTCTTCAGTGTTATCAGGGGACATTAACACAATCTGCGATGCATTTGTGGATTGTGTTGGCTCGAATACGGATAGGTATGAAAACACGTGCCTCCTCGAACTGCTTAAGCGTTTTCTGCTGGCAAATCTGTATAGACTAGGAAACAGAGACGCTCCTCTGTGGACATGGATTAATAGCGACGAGTCATCTAGATCTTATATAAACAGGCTATTTGTTAGATGTATAGATTAA
>NC_069009.1:10297347-10297540 GCF_001194135.2 Octopus bimaculoides
CACACACACACACACACACACACACACACACACACACAATAACACATACATAAACAAAACCGTAGCAGTCTATGAGTGGTTTGTAAACCTAGCAGAGATAACAGTCAAATCGCTTTCCTGTTCCATTGTATTCGAACGGACACACAGAATAGACGTAACCCACAACATCCCACCGCGCCTTTTTTTTTTCTAA
>NC_069009.1:10298352-10298996 GCF_001194135.2 Octopus bimaculoides
TCCTGTACTTCTCATCAGCCAAAAGGGACTTGTTGAGTTTTTAGTAGCCGGGATCTTGCCTATGTAACCTATAGAGGTCAAACTTACGTGATGACATTTTAGGACAGCCGCTAATTACATGCGTGATGTCCGCCACAGAAATATTACATAGACTACACATGCTGTCGCACCTTGGGATTACGAGAGAGTCACTGTCTCTCTTGTTCACCAGGTACTTTGTGGCAATATCCTGTTCCTGGATTACAAGAGAATAGCCTTCAGACTGTGATGTGATGTAGCGGTCTTGTATCCAAGAGCGGTTGCGCTTCGTGTCAATTATACTGTCTTCCTCAAGCTTCCATGCAACATAACTATGCATTTTTTTCTTTGTATGCTTTTTTTCCTAGAGTGAAATCCATCCAGGTCTAGGAAGACATGAGGTAAGTGATTCCAGTTGTATAGGAGATCATCAGAAAGAGCGTGCTTCTGGAGGAGGTCATTTCCAACTCGAACAATGTTGCTCACTTCACTTTTCAGCACTACAATTATATATTTATTTTTGCTACTGTTGTTTAGCAGGTGCTACCTGAGTGATACCATATGGCATTCGAAGGTCATCTGCACTGATCTCAGGCCTCTACCACTTTCATTTCTTCTTATGTAGA
>NC_069009.1:10299096-10301954 GCF_001194135.2 Octopus bimaculoides
CAGGCGATTTGTTAGATGTATAGATAAAGATGTATTTGGGTGTGCACAATTTCACTACATCAGCTACAGTGATCAAATGCCTATGGCCTGTAAGTTTGATCTCTATAGGTTACATAGCTAAGGTTCCGGCTACTAAAAACTCAACAAGTCCCTTTTGGCTGATGAGGAGTACAGGTGCCGGATCAGGTTGTTAGTAATGAGGGCATTGACCGGTTCCATAATCAATAATAAATAGTGGTATGCCTTTAAAAGAGCCATAAAGATTGAGACTATTAGATATTGTAAAGAGTTAGATGCTACGAAAAGTAAGATAGAAAGTGATTTAGAAGAGGTACTGAGGTCTGGCTTTACATCCCAAGTTTTAGTGGTGAGGTTGGCTCTCAACCAACACCTCCAAGCAAAACACGAGGAGAGCATAGTCAAGGCAAAGCAGGTTGCAAGGGATCAAGTCCGCAATGATGCCAGAATAAGGTATTTGACAGACCAACAGGAGAACTTTGGTAAACGATCCCCAGGAGATGTATTAGGTCTTCCAGCAGTACTTCGCTCAGGTTTTCGGGAAGAGCGGTGGCGCGGAGGGCAGGAGGTGACCTCACGGATCTCCTCGCTGGTTTGCGGCGTCTCTCGGAGTGGGAAGCAGAAAGCTGTGAAACGCTGATCACAGCTGCGGAGGTGGAGGAGGCTTTGTCGGACTGCGGCGGTGACAAGACACCGGGTCTTGATGGTCTTTCTTATGAGTTATATTATAGTATGACGGACTTGTTTAGGCACCTACTGGTGGTCGAGGTTCCACCTCATCATTTTATTGAGGGTTGGGAGAAGCAGAGTGTTACGATACACTGTGAGACACCCTTGTCAACTTGGTGATAGTCAACTTGCTAGTTCCAAAAACATTCGGGCCAGGGTCCTTCGATAATTTCTGAAAAGTCCTTGACCCGGCAGTGTTACAGAGGCGCCTTACCAGACACACTCGCAAGGCGTCAATGTTAGTCCACGCCTACTTTCCCCAAGATGCAAGCAGGACACAGAAATTTTGCACGCCAAAAATTTCGGTTTATGTCGAACTGCTCTTGTCCCGTCTAGGAACAGTACAGCTGTCGCCCGACTCAATCATAAAGATTGTTCCGCAGAATCGGGAGGTCGTACCGTGATGACATTTTAGGACAGCCCCATACCACATGCGTGATGTCCACAGAAATATTACATAGACTACACATGCTGTATTACAGGAGTGTCACTGTCTCTCTTGTTCACCAGGTACTTTGTGGCAATATCCTGTTCCTGGATTACAAGAGAATATCCTTCAGACTGTGATGTGATGTAGCGGTCTTGTATCCAAGAGCGGTTGCGCTTCGTGTCAATTATACTGTCTTCCTCAAGCTTCCAAGCCACATAACCATGCATAGTCATTTTTTTCTTTTTATGCCTTTTTTTCCTAGAGTGCATTCTATCCAGGTCTTCTCTGAGGTAAGAGGTCCTAGTTGTATAAGAGATCATCAGGAAGAGAGTGCTTCTTGAGGAGGTCATTTCCAACTCGAACAATGTTGCTCACTTCACTTTTCAGCACTGCATTTATATTTTCATTTTTGCTACTGCTGTTTAGCAGGGGCTACATCAGTGATACCATATGGCATTCGAAGGCCATCTGCACTGATCTCAGGCCTCTACCACTTTCATTTCTTCTTATGTAGAGCCTTTCAATGTCACTGTTTCTGTGGAAGTTCCCAGTTGTCAGGATTTTGCAGGTTTTGATATCTATGGAGTGGATTTCCTCTACAGACCAATAAAGTATCCCAAATGTTGGGATCAGCACTGCTACTGTAAATGCATTGTGAGATATTGTTTTGTTGTCAGAGGAGAGTTCCCACTGCCATATTTTCCTAAATCTGGTGTAATATTGTCGGGTCACTCTATCATTATTCACAGGGCATTCATATGATACACTTTCGTCTATGCCTAGGTACTTGTAACATTCGTTGTGTGGAACGGGACGGGGATAGAGAGACCGTTGATGCACAGGATTTGGGTTTGGGGGACTGGCTTTCCTCGTTCTATAACTAAATATGAACGTTTCTTTTGACCAAATACCATGCCTATATCAGATGAAAATGTTGTTATTAATTTCAGCTTTCTATTTTTTCTTCTGTTTGCATTTTTAACAATTTTAGCCTAAATCGTGAATTCGTCTAGAAAGAAATTCTTAGTTAGATTGATATTTCTAGCAGTTGAAGATCGTAGCATGTAAACATTTGTTTTCTGCGATATGTATGCATGTATGTATGTGTGTATGTATGTATGTATGTATGTATGTATGTATGTGCGTTTGCATTCCATTACATTTCTCTGACGTTTGTATTCTATGTAAGTTAGATCGATCAATATAAATATCTTTATTATATTTATACTTAAAAATTCTTCAACTAAAATCTACCCCTTTTCCTTTCTCTCGTTTTACATGTGTACATATAAAAATATTTTGTATTTCACACCTAAGCTATTATATTTCATATATGTGCGCATTTATGTCTGTATGTATATATGTTTGTGTGCGTGTATGTGTGAGCGTGTGTGCATGTTATTTCTTTACTACCCACAAGGGGCTACACACACAGGGGACCAACAAGGACAGACAAACGGATTAAGTCGATTATATCGATCCCAGTGCGTAACTGGTACTTATTTAATCGACCCCCGAAAGGATGAAAGGCAAGTGGACCTCGGCGGAATTTGAACTCTGAACGTAGCGGCAGACGAAATACCACTAAGCATTTCGCCCGGCGTGCTAACGTTTCTGCCAACTCGCCGCCTTGTGTGTGTGTTTGTGTATGTGTGTGTGTGAACATGTGTGTGCATGTGTG
>NC_069009.1:10304563-10311913 GCF_001194135.2 Octopus bimaculoides
TATTTAATACTCAATATTTCATATATGGTGGTTGTCTATTCCTTACACAGAATTTGACCACCTCCTGCACCTACACCTTAGCCTTTTCATGGCGTCTGATGTGGCTTTTTAAACCAGATAATGTTTTGAAAAAATACCCACACATATATATATATTGTCACATGACGGAGATGTAACCCACCTCTTCGCACTTTTTTGTTTGTTACGGAAACCCTTTTTTGAGCTATGGAAATTCCGTTTCTGAAAAAAGAAAAATTGGCAACAATTGCAACTTCAATCTTTCAGGTTCCTTTTGCGTAACCCCTCGTTCCTATATATTGATTTATCTCTGTACACACACACTCACACAGACACACAGACACACACACAAACACACACGCACACACACAAACACACACAAACACACACATAAACACACACATTCACACACATAAACACACACATGCACACACATACACCCCAAAACACCCATACACACAGATGTACGACGGTCTTCTTTTACTTTCCGTCTGCCAAATCCACACTCAAGGCTTTAGTAAGCGCAGCGCTACACTAGAAGACCCTTGCACAATATGCGACGCAGTAGGACTGAACGTGGAACTATGTGGTTGAGAGTATATCTGTCTTGCCACACAGCCAGGCCTACGACTTTAACAAATTAATTATTTTTTTAATGGCTTTGAAGTGCCCATCGCTTGTATACGAAGAGGAAAATTAATTTCATGTTATTTCATTTCACTTCCTTGGATGATGAATGACCTTACATAGGAAAATTTCTCTAAAATTCCACTAAAATTGTCCTTCAGCTTTGTACGGAAAATTGCATTCATTTCTGTGCAATTTACTGCTATTCCTAGTACGATATAGGATCACATACAAAAAGGGAGAAACTGCGTGGAAATTATACACATATAATTCTTTTCTACACATAATTTTTTTTCTATCCGCAGGTCTGGGCTGAAGCAAACCTCTACCATTTTAACCAGACTCTCCGTCCTAAGTTCCACGACGTTGTTGCAAGGTATCGACTTGCCTATCCAGGTGCCGAGTTGCAAGCTGACTTACTTCTCAAGGTTACGTTTTGCTCCTACCACCGCCTCATAATGCTTAGTGGCCTCGCCTACTCTGTGTAGGTGTTCGCCTTCAGATACGATGATGGTGATGCCATCTGCATACGCCGTAACCGACCTTCCACAACCTAGATCTCGCGGGACACACCTCATCCTCTCCAATTTCTGCAGTTAGAGCTGCAGAGCCAACACACACAGAAGGGAGGGAGATGGGACGTCCTTGACTTACCAGAAGAAACCGTTCACCTGAAAGATTGAATCGATGTTGCCATATAAAGCAATGATCCACCCACGGGCCAAATCCGACCGCCGCAATGACCGACACCAGATGGCGATGGTCAGCCCTGTCAAAAGCTTTAGATTGGTCTAAATGGACCAAAGCCCCACTTTTGGTAGGAATCCTATTAACCCTTTCTAAGATATAGCGTGTAAGGTGGAGATTTCCTGTATCGATCTGCCTGGAATGACACAAGTTTGAATATCCCCGACGAGTCCACCCACGACACGCGCCAACTATTTGCTAATACATTGGCCAAAATCTTCTGCTCTGCGTTAAGCAGAGTGATGGGCCGGAAATTATCTACTAAGACCCCATTGTTTGGGTCCTTTCTTAGCAGGGTCACCACACCACCACTCACAGATCTGGGTATAAACCGATTCTGCTGCTAGTTGGCGAAGACACATGCCAGTAGATGCTGAAACAAGTCTGGCATACTATAATATAGCTCGTAAGGAAGAGCATCAAGCCCCGGTGACTTCTCCCTGCCGCAGTACGACAAAGCCTCCTCCACATCCGTAACTGGGATCAGCATTTCACAGCATTCTGCTTCCCGCTCTGAATGACGCAGCAAACCAACAAGCAAATCCCTGAGGTCGCTTCTGCACTCCGGTGCATCTCTCCTCCCGAAAACCTGGGCGAAATGCTCTTGAAAGACCTTACACATCACGGGTTCGTTTACCAAATTCTCCTATTGCTCCGTGAAATACCTTATTGTGGCATCATTGCTACATTGGGTCTCTACCATTCAGGCCCAAACAACTGCTTTGATCCCCTCTTGTCCCATTGCATGTAGCTTTTCCCTGAGTATGCATACATCGTGCTTAGAATCGAGATGTTGGATAAGAGCCAATCTCGCTACTAAAACTTGGGACGCAAAGCCAGACCTCAGTGCCTCATCTAGAGCCTTAACGAAAGCCCTTTCTATTCTATTTTTCTTATCAACCAGCTCCTGACTATATATTATAGACGCAAACGTAATGTCTCTTTTGAGGGCATATTCCCATTTGTTACTTATAACAGTCCTGGTCAGTGCCCACTTCACTAACAGTCTAATCCGACTCCTGTACTCCTCACCAGCCAAAAGGGACTTGTTTAGTTTCCAGTAGCCGGGGCCCTGCCTACATAGTATATCCAATTCAGCTGAAAACAACTGAGCAGATTGCTGAAGAACTGTTTTCCCCTCCTATTCGGGTTCGAGCGAACACAATCTACTCGTGCAACATTCCTAACAACACTAATGTGTGTGACGTACGAAGAAAATTATCTAGGCTTCTAAAATCGTCAGACTGTCCAGTTCCTGGGGGAGTATAGACAGTTACCAGCCTGAGAGGTTTACCACGACCAACCCGCCCTCTGGGTCAATAAAGATTATACTTCTTTCTAAGTTCAGATTTTCCAGAACAGAACTGCAACACCGATCCCTTCTCCAAGTTGGTATGGTGAAATAAGTTTCTCGTAGCTGTTAAGGAGAGGCGAAAGCCCCGCAGTCCACTCAGTCTAGTTTCCGTGGCAACTATTACATCTAATCTATGTGACCTGAGGTCATTAATGAAACGAACTTGCTTCCAAATTGACCCCAAACCGCGTAAATGTAAACATCCTACATTGAGAGTAGAGATAAAGGTAACGATTTTACCTGGAATTGGAGATGGGAAGGTAATCCCACCTCAGTCCATTATTCCAGAGCTTGTGGGATGTCTTTGACTAGGACCCCAAAGAACTGAGGAGAGAACTCCTTTCTCAGGGGGCCAATGTCGTGTGCGAATTCACTTTTTAGTCTATTGTTGTTGTTTGTCATTTGAGAAAATTTTCAGGTTTTGTCCAAAAAATTGTTAATAACTCCCGCTGTGGGAGTCTCTTTATGGATTAGACTGGTGTTTCTTGCATTTTTAGCTATTAAACCAAGGTCTAATTGGTTGGGAAATTATGGGATTGAGGAGTTTGCGAGTCGTGTGTGCTTTGGTAGTTTTTCTGTGCATATGGGACTTGTAGGAATGGATTGGGTGTTCGATTTTCTCTTTTTCCTAGAAGTTTGTGTTTTCCATCCATCTCTATCCGAATTTTCAGGTTTATCCTCTATCGTCTCCTCCTCCTCTGCTGCTTCCACTTTCAGGGAAGCCTCTGGCGAAGCTGGTGTTTTCTCGGGAGATGGAGACATTGGTGCTTTCTATGGGGGAGGCTGGCAATCGGATCTAATGTGGCCTTGAAACATCAAGGCTTCCTTCCGTCAACCATGACGCGAACTTTGGTGTTCCCTACCTGAATGGTTTCAATTATTTCTTCCGGTTCGGCAGGGGCCGCTTGAATCAGCATCTCGAGTCCCTAACACTGCCAGTTCTGCTGCTCTATGACTGGAGCTTGGAGGATAGATATTTTATTTTCCAGATCCATAGTAAAATCTGGTGGTATCTCTCCTATCTTAATCTTGGAAGTACGTCTTCTAAGATAAGTGAGCTGGAGTACCGACTCTGTCATCTTCAGTGATTCTGTGGAATGCTGCCTGGATTTGTCTTCTAGTTTGAAGGGAACTTCAATCGTGGCTAATTTTCTAACCTTAGTCAGGTACCCCACATCCTGCCAATGACCACTTTTTAGATTTAAATATAGAAAACTTGTAGATTACGGTGATACGCAGCGTGCTGTGGGTGATTTCACTGGGAAGCGTAAACTTTGTTTCCTGCCCCACTCCTTGTACTTTTGCAGTTCTTTTTGCTCACAGATAAAGTTTCTCTTGGCCACACCAGCGGTCGCAGCAAAGTTGGTGACTCTTTCATTCGTATCTGGTTTATTTAGAAAAAAGTGTCCTCTATTGGCATCTCACGTAAGATTTCGTTTGTGGTATTGATAACTTTCGTAAAACCACGCTCCATGGTAGATTCAATGACATGCAATTTACCCATTTACTCAAAAATGGACACAAACGCCCCACCACCACCAAAATATTAGCAATAATTTCCTCTTCAAGCAAGGAGGAATCAATCATAAAACTGCAGCAAGCAGTAATAACAATTTGTTTCCAACGTACAACAGATGTCCGACAATGTTTCAACAATGACAAAACACAACTTACAGTTCAACGGCCTCATACTAACCAAAATGAAAAGATGCCCAAAATTTCTGGTTTAACTGTTTATTACATACCAGGGTCCAACAAAAAACACGTACATCGATAAAGTACGTATGAAATTTTATATAAAATGGAGATTTAAAAATTTACGACAAGTATACGCGTATGTTGGACGAACAAAAAACAGCACAATAAAGTGGGGGACGTGTTCGACTCCGACCTCACAAGCTCCATTATGCCACTGAAACCTTTTAATTTCCCTTCATGGTTTACACTAAAGTACGGTCATTCATACACAACATTCATGCTACACTCTTCCATCTTTTGTTATATATAACAGATTACATGCATCTCTTCTTCAGCTGTATTTTCCTTTTGAGATGGAAAATGAAGAATGTTACCAAACCCCAGCTGGAGATGAAGACGCCCGTCATTACTCCATTCATTCGGGACTTCCATACTGCTTCTTTCACCATAGCAATCTTTTCTTCCTTGCTAAAGGAAGACGGTGGAACAATCTTTATGATGGATTCGGGCGACAGCTGTACTGTTCCCAGACGGGACAGCAGCTGTTCGACGTAAACTCAGTTCCGAAATGTTCGGACACTGCACAATAGCGCGCAGAAGATTCTGCGTCTTGTTTGCATCTTGGGAAAGTAGGCGTGGAATGGCCTCAATGCATTGCGAGTGTGTCGCGAACTGGTAAGGCTCCTCTCAAAGGACTTTTAGAAATTATCGAAGGACCCTGGCGCGAACGTTCTTTGGAACAGGGCAGCAAATTGATTATCAGCAAATTGACCAGGGTGTCTCCCAGGGCATCGTTACACTCTGCCTCTACCAACCCTCTATAAAACGATGAGGTCCAACCTCAACTACCGGTTCCACCCATGCGAGAGACACGGAGAGCCTGGCTGCCAATGATCCAACTACGGTAGACCAGGCTCAGCCGCAAGGACCGACACCAGATAGCGATGGGCAACCCTGTCAAAAGCTTTAGACTGCTTCCCACACCGAGAGACGCTGCAAACCAGCGAGGAAGTCCGTGAGGTCACCTCCTGCCCTCCGGTCCACCGCTCTTCCCGAAAACATGAGCGAAGTACTGCTAGAAAACCTTAAACATCTCCCGCGGTTCGTTTTCAAAGTTCTCCTGTTGGTCCTTATTGTGGCATCATTACCACGTTGCACCTCTATCACATGGGCCCAGCTAGAGGCCTTGATCCCTTACAACCTGCTTTGCCCTGACTATGCACCCCTCGTGTTTTGCTTGGAGGTGTTGGTTGAGAGCCAACCTCGGCGCTAAAACTTGGAATATAGAGCCAAGCCTCAGTACATCTTCTAAATCCCTTTTTATCCTATTTTTCCTAGCGTCTAACTATTTAAAATATCTAATGGACTCAATCATTAGGGCTCTTTTGAGGGCATACCACAATTTATTATTGATTATGAAACCGGTAAATGCCCTCATTACTAACAACTTAATCCGGCTCCTGTACTCCTAATTAACCAAGAGGGACTTGTTGAGTTTTTAGTAGCCGGGATGACCTTGCCTATGTGACTTATCGAGGTCAAACTTACAGGTCACAGGCTTCTGATCACAATAGCTGACGTGGTGAAAATGTGCACACACACATACATCTTTATCTATGCATCTAGCAAACGCCCTGTTTATATAAGGTCTAGAACACCCGTCACTATTAATTCATGTCCCCAGTGGAGTGTCTGGGTATTCCAGTCTATACAGATTTGTCAGCTGAAAACGCGTAAGCAGATCGAGGAGGCACGTATTTCCATTCCTATCCGTATTCGAGCCAACACAATCGACGCTTGCATCGCAGATTGTGTTAAGGATCCCTGATAACACTAAGGAGTGTGACGAACCTAGAAAATTCTCTAACCTCTAAAATAACTTAACTGTCCGGCCCTTTGAGTTCATGAACAGCCAAAAGCCCGAAAGTCTTATCACTGGTGTGCGTTACGTCAATAAAGATTACTCTTGTCTATAAACCCAGGTTTTTCTTGATCAGAACTGCGACCGCCTCTCCTCACCTCCAGTCTGGCCAGGAGAAATAAATTTCTCGTAGCCGCTGAAGAAGTGAGAAAAGCTTCTCTGTTCACTAAGCCAGGTTTCTGTAAATACTAACACATCCAAATAATGCGAACTGAGGTCTATGAGGAAACACCCTTCTTTTCAATCGACCCCAGTTTGCAAATATTTAAAAACCCTACTATGAGTGTAAAAAAGAAGAAAAAAATTGGGCTACCATATGTTTGAGATGAGCGTTAACCCATCTTGTTCTATTCATTTCGGAGCTTGTGAGATTTCTATGTGAGCGTATGTGTGTTTCTGTGTGTATGTACGTGTGTGTGTGTGTGTGTGTGTGTGTGTGTGTGTGTATGAGAGTATTCATGTTCATGTGCGTCCTTAAATTTTGTTTCAAGGGAGACTACTCTGAATTATATCATCTAATATTTGAGAGTTATCTCCCTTACCACTATAACATTTTATATACGTTACTTATAAACTACTTTTTATGGCCTATCGTTTGCATTTCTTAAACATTGGAACGCAGCCATGCTGGAGCACTACGTTCAAGTGCTTAGTTAACCACACAGAGCTTAGTGATTCACTTTCCTCAGATTGTCACTTATTTGTTCGTTCTCTCTTCATATAGCAGCTATGTTACAGGGATGGAAACAGTGTGTCAAGTGGTGGAGATCGGACAAACACAAACAAACATGGATATATATGTATAAGTGTGTGTGTGTGTGTGTGTGTGCATGTGTGTATATATATATATGTATATATAAATATATAGGGGCACATGGGGGAGACTTAACCCACCTCCACTCACTCTTTTTTTGGGGGGAGTTAATCATTCTAAAAAAAAATTTCAATTTTACAAACAAATATTTTTCAGAATCATAATATCCGT
>NC_069009.1:10312635-10313371 GCF_001194135.2 Octopus bimaculoides
TATATATATATATATATAGTGAAGTATATTGCCACTTAAGTGTGGCTGACCCCTAGGGGTGGATGTTACTGTTGCTTTTAGCCCCAGAAGAATTTCACATAATGAAAATCTACGCTATCTGAAGTATATATGTAGACAATTTTGCAAAGAAACAAAGCATGCCGATATGGTAATTTTTCGAAATTTCTACCTTCCTCTAGGAAAAAATTTTCTAAAATACTCCAATATAATTAGTATCTACACCATATGTCAAACATTTTTGTAAAAATGTCAAAGTTTCTTTAAATTAAAAGGAAACAAAGTCGAAGTGCAGAGTATGTACACATTCGATACAGAGTATGTACGTATGTGCCAAAAAAGAGTTTGTGTGAGATTTGACTCTTTTTTCTAGCATGTGGATATCCTGTTTGAAGCCCGTAGAAGGCGCTGATTTACATTGTTTTCATTTTTGTTGTTTATTTTTTGGGTTTTTCATTTTTGAAAAGAAACAATTATTTTGCAGAATAATAATCTCCGTTTTTTTTTCCTATTCCCCCCTCCCACAAAATATCAGCAAAAAGTGAAAAAAGAAGAAACGAGGGCGCAACTGAAATTTTGAAATTTTGATTTTTGCAATTTTTTTTTTTTTCTGTTTTGGAATCGGTATCTGCATAACGGAAAACATGGATTTTCGTAATGAGACAAAAACGTGGAAGGGGTGGGTTACGTCTCCGCCATGTGTACCTATATATATATA
>NC_069009.1:10314725-10319415 GCF_001194135.2 Octopus bimaculoides
TATATATATATATATATATATATATATATATAGAGAGAGAGAGAGAGAGAGAGAGAGAGAGAGAGAGAGTTATTAATATTTCTAAGTCTCTCTACAGGAGACTACGGTAGCGGTACTGGAAATTAATTGAATTCAAATATGAAGTAGACATTTAAAACCGTTGGTAAGTTAGCCTCAGCTATATCTTTCGGTTTTCCATCCCTGTCATGATTAAGTATTTTATTTAATCCACAAACAACATAGTTAATTGGTTGCTCCTTATTTAAAACGACAGAGAAGTGGGGTTTTAATCAACCACATATGAACGAATAGCTTTCCTGATTTTCCTTCTCTTTTCATTTGACTTTCAAACAGAAAATAAGAATTCTCATTTGGATTACCATAACTGAACGCATGTTTTAGAAACACTCTCTTGTTATACATTATTATATTCTAGGTTCATTTGTCGAATCTGTACGTAAACATCGAGCTCTGGCACATAGATTTCTTTATTGTTAAATGTCTTTAAAATGCAATTGAAATTTTGAGGGTGAAGGTTAAGATTATGTACATAAGATTTTTAAAGTAATGTTTGGTGGAGCTTCGGATCTATTCTTACGAACCACTACCCGACAATCACTTCCTCACAACTCGCTCAACGGTGCTTATTTTTCAATGAAAGCTTTACAGCTCATATTTCTGTGGTTGATCCGAATCTCTGCAAAAACATTATTTTAATCAATTCTTTCGACATAAAGTTCATTTTAAAAAACGGACACTCGCGAATTTTTTTATTAAATATTTATATTCTCAAAAAGGTTATTCGAATGCAAAGTTATGGAATGGTCATCAAAGCGATTCCAGCCATAGCACAATGGTCATGGCTGGAATGTCTTTCAGGATAGGTCTGACAAGTCAGAGCTGACTCGGGACGAAACAACAACGAAGTAACGATGAAGAATGTAATTGTCCATTGTGCTGGGTGTTTGACATATATAATGTTATATAATATGAAGGTGTGAATGCATCGATTTGATTGTTCTATGGTGTAATTTAATTTAAAAAATCAAGATTAAACTGTAATTGTTCTGTTAAAGGATCAAATCTATTGTTTATTATTATAGAAATGTTGACAAATTTCCACTGCTAAGTCTTAAGTTTTTATGTATCCTCTATAGTTTGTAATGTTTCTCTGATACTTCAGAATAGCAGATGGCACTGGAGTCAAAGAATATCTATATATTGTAGCGAAAAGTGAAAGATTATGGGAGATGGGTTGTGTAGAAAGACGCCTGCATGCAACTCTGCTGAAGAATTGATTTCAATGATGAAATGCCAAGAAATAAAGTAAAAGAATCCTACAACTGTGATATCTACTAAACATCATTTGTTCAAAAAGGTAACCATTTTACTTAGAAATTTATTCATGTCTTATAGACGCAGGGGTTGCTGTGTTATATAAAGCTTCTTTCTCAACCACATGGTTCCGGGTACAGAACCATGCGTGGCACCTCGGACAAGTGTTTTCTACTATAGCCTCTGGCCGACCAAAACCTTGTGAGTGAATTTGCTAGACAGAAACCGAAACAAGCCCGTCGTATATATATATACATATACGCATGAGTGTCTATGTGTTTGTCCTTCCACTATCACTTCCCAACAGATGTTGGTGTGTTTATGCCCCTGTAACCTAGCGGTTCGGCAAAATAGACCGATAGAATACTAGGCCTACAAAGAATAAGTCCTAGGGTCAATTTCTTCGACTAAAACCAATTGAGGTGGTGCTTCAGCATGGCCGCAGTCAAATTACTGAAATAATTAAAAGAATAAAAGAAATACACGTGAGAAGACTCATTGCTGTGTTAACTGTAATAAATTATTCTCTTGAAAGAGTAACTTACGTAAACATAAATGCACTCACACAGGAGAGAAGCTATATCAGCGTGATATGTGTGGTACATCATTTCTCAACAATAATAGAAACATAAACACACATATACTCATACAGGAGAGAAACCTTATCATTTTGCTATGAGTCTCTGTCAAAATAGTGTACATAGGGGTGGGAAGCCAAATTAGCGTTCCTATTTGTGCTAAATCATTCTATGTAAGAAGCCATTTAACCAAGCGTAATCTCATTCATCGGACAGCGAAATCATACCATTGTGATATCTGTGGCAAATCGTTCTCTAAAAGCTGTGGCCCAAGTAAACACACGGGCACTCTTAAAGGGGAAAAGCCATATCATTTTGACATTTGTGGTAATTCATTCTAGCAAATCAGTAATTTAACTATTCACGAGAGCATTCATACAGGAGGAAGAAAACATATCCCTATTATGTCTGAGATAAATCATTCTCACAGAATGGTTCCTTAACTAAACACAAACATATTCCTGCAGAAGAAAAGGTGCGTTATTGATGTCATGGAATATCATTAAAAAAGACAATTAACTATAGATGTATCTAATTATACAGATGCATCTAATTATATAATGTCAAAAATCATTTGTTAAAGAAATATCTTATATAAGAATAAAGGTATCCACACAAGAAAGAAGATATAACTGTGTGTTATAACAACCGCTGTACTTTATTTTATATAACCATATCAATATTTGCATTAGTAATATTGTGGAATGTTCTTTCATAATATTCACTAGCAAACCTACCCATCTACAATGGGAAATGAAAAGAGGATGGAAAATAATAGCAACTTTAAGTATAAATGTTTTTATACTGAAATATGGCATGGGAAATGTAATGAAATATAAATAACGGTTGGTTTTGATTATACTCATGTACAGCTTTATATAGTACATATTTATGATATTACGTTTACAAAACTTCTTTGTAAAAAATATTTTGTTTTTGATCAACACTAATTTTCAAATTAGCTGAGTCCACTGCTCTGCTCATAGAGACGTACAACTGGCCGTGTGTAAACTTCGAACTGGACAGAAACATACCAACACAGTCTAAAGTCTGGCCATGAGACTTGTTATTTGTGAATGAGAAGGCTAGTTTGATGGGAAACTGCCTGTATCGTGATTGGAAGGGAAACTGGTTGTCGGAGGGCTCCAGTGGTATCCGACATGTGAACAGGTGCTTACCACTGTGAGGGCCAATCGCTATCACTGCCCGGATGACGTGAGAATTGAATTGCGTGAGGGTGTATCATGTTCCGTTGCAATTTCCATTGGCAGGGTCAACATTTCGTTGGAGCATTATAGGACAGTACTACTACAGAGGGACCCTATGCTTTGGTAGTCCCGATGGGTTGAAGTCGTTAAGGAAATCCTGTAGATACTGGTGCTAATTTCTATTAACAATAATGTCCGAACTTAGATATTGTCGACTTTCTCCTGGGAAGTTGTTAATCATGTAGTCATTAAGATTATTGTTTTTATTTATTTATTTTTGTGCTGGGTGCTGTACCAAATTGACATCGCTGTAGAGGAAGTGTGTTGATGGGGTTAAAATAAACGCACCCCCCACACACCCAGTCTTCTTTCTGTCTCTCTCTCTCTCTCTATCTCTCTCTCACATACACATTTTCTGTTTCGCACCCCCCATCAATGTATTGATGGGGTGAAAGAAAACACACAGACGAACACACTTAGTGTGCCTTTCTCTCTGTTTCTGTGTGTCTGTGTTTCCCTTTGTCTCTGTCTTTCTCTCTCTGTCTATGTGTCTCTGTGTGTCTTCACACAAATTGTGTGTCGCTCACCCCACCTACACCCAGAATCGTTGTAGAGATAATAATGAAAGAAAAATTGAAAGTAACGTTTGAACTTTCATAAATGCCATTTAGGTTTTTGTTTCTGCTTTGTTCCTGTGACCGATTTTCGTATAATCTATTTTTATTTATGTATCTTTATTTGTGTATACCGAAATGGCTTCCTTAGTTTCGTACGAATCGAAGCAGTGTAGCTAGTGTTTTCAATAAAAAAAATTTAAATATGCTATAAACCATTCTCGAGATGTCCCTAGTAAGACTGCCAAGTTTCGTGAAAGTTTGGTCAGTCGGTTGGCCGTGAAAAGGTCACGGACAGACGGACGGACAAAAGGCAAACTATAGTAAGATATCCATTCCATCTAGGATATTTTCTGAGTGAAGAAAAGACGATATTAAAATGTTCGTCATTGTATAAATAGATGAGAAATGTATTTTCATGTATCAGTGATAACATTATTGTTATTATACTAGAAATAGATATAAACACAAACTATAAAAGAAAATGTTTCCTCACACCATCATAGATTATACAAATATATGTATCCTGAATGTTATACACAGTTTCATGTATCTATATATATTCTTTTGTGATGTTACTATATGAGTCACATCATAATGGTGATCGTATTTTTGATTAAATCTATATTTTTATATAATTACTAGCAGAAATACCCGGCGTTGCCCGGGTTAAAGAGAATAATGAAATCTAAAAACGCCGTCTAGACTACGCAACCCTCAACTGTTAGTAGCTACGATACCATATTTCTACATTAATAACTCTCCAATCCATGCCAGCATGGAACATAGATATTAAGTGGAATGCTAGAAGAAAGTTTTCAACTCATATATATATAAAGTAAATACACGTAATTCAGAAACACGTTTTGTGTATTTTATTTCGTAACCAAACAAACAGGTACAGATTATAAACAATGAAAGGCCAATTTTGGTGATTCATTTGACAGAGGTAGTA
>NC_069009.1:10321022-10323350 GCF_001194135.2 Octopus bimaculoides
TTCTCTCTCTCTCTCTCTCTTTCTCTCTTTCTCTCTCTCTCTCTGAAAGTATCTGTCATTACAGTATCGAAATGTGATTGTTTCAGTTAGTGGAATAGTTTCATTTTTAAAGTGAAAGTATTTGACATGAGTGTTTTTGTTTCACTCTTGACACGTAATACTTAAATAGTGGAGGAGATATTATGTTGCCGTGGGCTCGAACTCTGCAAGAAGTTAAAAAAAGTTTTTGACTAAAACACAACTGGAACCCTAAGTAAGGCATCTGTAAAATTTGAATGAAATTGGTTGCGTAGTTCTCGAGTTTTAGGGATTCACACACACAGACAGACAAACAGACAGACTGACAGACAGACACACATTCTCATTTTTATATATATAGATACCTTCCACCCTACTTTTGGTGTCATACTCCAGAAACTTCATCTGGAAGGAGAAACATTTTACTGACAATAATATTTTCTGTTTATATAAAATAAACAGAATTATCTTTATTTAAATATTTAGCCCCAGAAAATATAATTTTACTCCAAGATGCAATAGGTATCGTAGATAGGGAAGTAAGTGATAGAAAGTAAAATAAATGATATTATAAACCCGGTAAAATCTGAATAAATTGTTTTCATTAATTATGTGCCTATGTGTGTTTTAATTTAAACAATAGTTATTAATGAAAGAAAATATATTTTGGGCCTTTTTAATAACTGGACCTCTTATGCTAAAACGGATTGTATTTTTGGAAGGAACAGTATGAATTTAAAAAGTTGTTTATATGTAATTATGTTCAGTAGCGAAACCTGCGGGATTTGCGCTAGGTTTTTCTACTTTATATAATTTTGTCATTTCTTTCAGTTGATCCATTCATGATTTGATGGTTAAGGGGAATGTTAATTCTCGAATCTTTATATAACCTTAATATTTAAATTCATATAATCCAAAACAGGTGATAATATTTTGTGGATTATCTTCGTTATTATTTTCATCAATGTTTTGCTGTCAATTCACAGATGTTTATTTTAACATTTTTATTTATGTGTTCGTTTCTGCTGTTCCATTACCAGAACCTGAACCTGGAAACAAAATGAGAATACTTATATAAAATATTAATTTTATGTGTAACCCCAGTTGTCATCTACGTTAAGATATTATTACATGGATGAATCGTGGATGACCAACGCAATTTCTATTGAATACATTAGTTACAGAAACTAGTGGCGAGAATTTAATTATCAGTACGATGTTGCAAAATATAGGCAATACGGGTTCAGGAATATCTTCCAGAACAACTGGGCAACTTGACAGGTCAAATATGGGAGACATACCTATCCGACCTAACTTTAGCAATATGTATATTTTACGAAGATCTATTTATAGGTGTGCTTAGATTACATATAGACCTATCTTTAGCAATGTGTATATTTTACAGAGATCTATCCGTAACAGCATGTACATTTCACAACCCCCTCTCTCTCTCTCTCTCTCTCTCTCTCTCTCTCTCTCTCTCTCTCTCTCTCTCTCTCTCTCTCTCTCTCTCTCTCTCTCTCTCTCTCTCTCTCTCTCTCTCTCTTTCTCTCTCCCTCTCACTCTGATCGGTCACGACGAAGAGAGTTCCAGTTGATTCGATCAACGGAAGAGACTGCTCGTGAAACTAACGCACACCACATGGGTGAGCACTGCACAGGCACACGTAACCTGAACGTAGTTACCAGGGCGATCCAGCATGACACAGAATGTAGCAAGGCTGGCCCCTTTGAAATACAGGTACAACTGACTTTGCCAGCTAACTGGACTGGGGCAGTATGAAATAGAGTGTCTTGCTCAAGATCAAAACGTACTGCTAGGAACCGAACTCAAGACCTTACGATCGTAGCCCAATGCCCTATTCACCAAGCCAGACGCCTCCTTCTGTCTCTTTAGGCATGTATATATAAATAGATATATGTACCGATATACCTATATGTTTGTGTATTCATATATACATGCATAAATGCATGCATAAATACATACATACGTACAGATGACGATGATGATGATGATTATAATGGAGTTGCTCTTTATTATGATGTCTATCTTGTCCTAAAAGCGACGTGTTGACAACGGTTGTCTGGGTAGAAGTGGTGTTTGTGATTAGCCCCATTATGACATATTAACCCTGGTTGTGGTGGTGACAGGAATAAGAAAGATCAAATTGCACTTACTTTTATTGGTTTTTACAACTTTACTACTGGCTTTCTCTTTCTTTTGTTTACAAAAACACTTGCAAATGACGTCTCTGGTGTCTTTCTTGTATATACAGTAGAATAAGAAGATAAACGTTCCTTGAAAGGTATT
>NC_069009.1:10324079-10325400 GCF_001194135.2 Octopus bimaculoides
GTAGGGTAAAAACCAAAAACAAAATCAAGGGATTTGGTGAATATAATTTGAAGAAAAGCAACAGAAATTCAATAGGTTATAGCAGTACGTACGTTTCGTACAAACCTCATTTATTTATGTACTGAGATCATCACATAAGATGTGCAATGAAAATATACTCTTCAGCTGCATAATGGAAGGTCAATTTTAGAAAGTCATTTTGTAGATGTATGCAAAAACAAGAGTAGGAGAAGAAGAAAATACCATCTTGACTGGGCTGTTAATCAATAGTCTAGTGAATCAAACATGAATTTAATTTCTATATATTCTAATTGGAGGGGTAAGATAGCAGTAATTTCAATTTAGAGGAAGGTAGATTAAGTAGTAATGGACAGCAGGTTAGGGGTAAATCAACCAAGAGGAAAAAAAGAGAAGAAAAAAGGAAAAAAAAATATATAGAAATGAAAATGGAAGGATAATACCCAAAGGAGTGACTAGAGGAAATTTAAGGTAAGGAAATTTAGGTCAAGATATTGGAGAATTATTAAGAATATATCTATTCGTCAGTATATTTAGAATAATACAACAAAACACTAAAGTACTAAATTTAAAACCATAGAGAACATTAATAGTTAAATTAGAACAAGACAAACATTTATAGTTAAAATAAGATATACATTAAAGTGGGGTAGTAGAAGAGAGATATTATTTATAAGTAAAACCATAATATCAATGGCCAAAAAAAAAACAGAGAGAAGGGGTGGAGAAGAAAGAGAAGGAAAAAGGGGGAGGAATAAAGGTAGAAAATCAGGACTAAACTAAGAGAATTAAAGTTAAGGTTTCAGAATTGATAATATGGTAGAAAAGACTTACAATTAGCTAGAGAAATGTAGGAATATTATCAGTGGGTTGGGAAAGGTTAAAATGTATTCCAAATTTATACTTTAAAGCTATAACTCAAATAAAGTAGTTAATAGTCAGGGAAACGAAAGCAATTAAAATATTATATTATAAGCAAGATTTACACATAGAACAATGTACACATAGAACCCTAAGGTCAGATCTATTGTTAATTAGATTAGGATTATCCTTAAGTTTAAAAATTTCATAAATTTCCATAAAGCACAGTCCACAACCGTATCTAGTAGATGGTATTTTCTTCTTCTCCTACTCTTGTTTTTGCACACATCTACAAACTGACTTTCTAAAATTGACCTTCCATTATGCAGCTGAGGAGTACATTTTCATTGCACATCTTATGTGGTGTTCTCGCTACATAAATAAATGAAGTTTGTACGAAACGTACGTACTGCTATAACCTATTGAACTTTTGTTGCTTTTC
>NC_069009.1:10326087-10327276 GCF_001194135.2 Octopus bimaculoides
ATAAGGAATTAATGTTCCTGTTAATAGTCCTTCCACTGATCCTTGGTCTATTGTGGGTTCTTCGTTGTGGTCGACTCTGTGTGGGGTTGTCGTAATGGTTATATTCTGCTTGGACGTGGTGGTTATTGTGGAAGAAATGACTCGAGCGGGAGATGTTCCTACTTCTTTGATCCTGTTCGAAGTCTTCTTTATGTGAGATGTGTCTCGGACGTGGGGAGTTCTTATTTTTCTTATATTTCTGTCCTAAAACGTTATTCACGAAGACGTTATGTCTGGGAGGTGGAGGATTCAAGGCGTGAGATGGGTTTCTGTATGTTTAAGGGAAGGTGCTTTGTCGTATTGTGAACGGTTCAATGGAATTTCCCATTTAGTGTCTTTGATGAGTATTTGGAGCCCTGGAGAGAGGGCATTGGTTATTCGTGGCTTGGATGATCGTTCTGATATTGTTGCAGTAGTGACCTTCTTCCGGTTGTATGGGTTCATAGCTTTTAGTCTTTTTCAAGGCGTTATCAGACAAAACTGCCTCCTTATATATATATATATATATATTTATGGTAACGTTGTGAAGATGCAAAATACAGATCCTATTATATTATGCCGGCCACCGTCTAATGATACTAACTAGTGGCATAGCTATTCGGGGTTGCATCAAGTTATACCGATATAGGTATATGTAAGATAAATATAATAAGAATAATGACAATAATCCTAGGATGGAATTTATAAATATTTAATGCCTGGCTACGCTTGAAATTCATAGTAGTATAGGGAAAAGACCTCCCTCAGCTATTTATGTCATATCGCCTGAAGAACTGAATCAATGGTGATTATAAACCGGATGCCCACGGGTACTACAGACTACACTATAATCATCCCAGAAATACGGATCGTATTAAATATTTACAAATTCCATCCTAGGATTATAATCTATATAATAATAATAATAATAATAATAATAATAATTATTATTATTATTATTATTATTATTATTATTATTATCGTTATGGCCTTTGCACAGCTTCTAACGCTGGAGATGTACTATGGTATCAGCTGTTCACTACCAGTAAACTAAGGTAACACCCCTTATTTTTCGAGCATCTTCCGGAGTATTCGAGCGCTTCCAAGCAGTGATGTTTTCTCCACCGTTATTGCAGCCCATGTTTATTCCATGTACTTCTCAAGATTTTTA
>NC_069009.1:10327322-10331262 GCF_001194135.2 Octopus bimaculoides
ACTGTTCTCAGGGCTCCGAAAGTTAATGGCATTACTACCACCTTTTTCATCGACCACAACCACAACTGTTTAACTTCGGAAGCCAAACTGTTATATCTATCGGCTTTTCTTTCTTTCTTATCGCATACGTTGTCAGCTGGGCATGCTATATCTATGATCCAGCATAGTTTGTTTTCTTTCTCAATTCGGACTATGTCTGGCTTCCTATTCTCTATCTCATGGTCGCACTGAATCATGAAATACCACAGGATCTTTGCATTATCCGTTTCGATGATGACTTCAGGTTTATGTTCGTACCAATATTGCTCTGTCAAGTCCATATTTGTTGCAAAGTGTCCAATGGACAAGCCTTGCTATACTGTCGTGGCATCTCCTATATTCGTTCTAGGCTACTGGCGTACATTGGCTGGTAATATGCCATACAGTTTCACCATTTTGTGCACAGATTCTGCACTTATCACTTTCTGATGTGTTGTCTATTGTGTATTTTATGTAGATTGTCCTTAGGGCTTGCACTTGGGCGTTACAGATCAGAACCTCCGCTTCCGGTTTTAAATCCCTAAAAGTCATCCACAGCCATGTTTTTTCTCTGTCTGTCTTATCTTCAACATCCCTATGAAATTGACCATGCCTCCTTTTCTTTACCCACCTATTTTCAGTTTCCTTTGTTTTCATTTGTTTGTACAGTGCATTATATTTGCATTCATTCACCCTACACAAGCCGGACATTCCTCCTTCTAATAATAACGATTCTTTGACATTTTTTACATATCATGCTATGTTGTTTTCTTCTGCATTAATGTGGTGTTCGCACACAAAAAGTCCTATCCCCCTTTTCTCGTGGTACATACAGTCTGTCTGTATCACTTTTTGGGTGGAATGTCCCATATCTAGTTAGCAACTTCCTTGTCTTTCTGTCTAAACTGTTTAGTTCGTCTACTGTCCATGAAATAACACCTGCTCCATATCTAAGGAGTGAAACCGCCTAGGTGTTGATAGCTTCGATCTTATTCCGACCGTTTAATTTCGATATAGGAATCATTCTCAATCTGCGCAAATACTCCACCTTAAATTTTTTTTTGTCAGTTCTTTCGCCATCAATTTATCCATTTCCAAAATCCTCAAGTACGTATTGCCCGTCTCTTCTATCTGCTTCATAACCTCCCCACCAGTATCGTTAGCCCGTCCATACATTTGATTTTGCTCTCTTCAAGAGTAAGACACCACACTTTCTCCGTCCGAACTCATTTTCTGATATCAGCACTGAAATATACACCGTATCAACGAGGGAACTAACTTCACCATAAAGTTTGAGATCATCCATGAATAAGAAATGGCTGACTCTTTGTTGGGGGCCTTTGATTACATACCCAGCTTTTGCTTTATTCAGAATCAGTATTAGTGGTATTAAGCACAGTACAAAGACCAGTGGGGACAGGCAGTCCCCATTGAAGACTGATTTCTACTGTCCCTAAACTTCTTCCGTATGCCGTCAGTTCCGTCCTCTATTTCGCCATACTCTTTCCAAGCAATCGCTCAACATTCAATGCAATACCAAATAGGTTCA
The DNA here is from genome assembly GCF_001194135.2 of Octopus bimaculoides. NCBI lineage: Eukaryota > Metazoa > Mollusca > Cephalopoda > Octopoda > Octopodidae > Octopus > Octopus bimaculoides. Next base: position 10,328,890 of record NC_069009.1, read on the forward strand.
TACATTCCATAATCCAAGAATGTGGGGTCATATCGTACGCCTTACGATAGTCGATCCATGATATGGCTAAGTTAGTTTTTCCTCTTCTTGCAGTCTCTAAGTACAATTTTGTGTATAAGGAGTTGATCCTTGGTACTTCAGCACTTACACTTGTAACCCTTCTGTTCATGTGACAGGACTCCGTTTATCCAGATGATTGTACATTGATTCTGCGAGTATTCCAGTCAATAATTTCCACGTAAATGGCAAACAGGATATCGGCCTTTAATTGTTTACCGTATTGCCTTTTTCGATGGTTTTTCAAGCACAGCACTGTCCTATCCAATGTCAACCATTTTGGTGTTACTTGGTCGGCATTTAAGAAGGTGTTGAGTTGCGCAGCTATTCGTGCATGTTATTCACTAAATCGTTTGATCCAGTAGCCTTGAACTCCATTATTCTTATTCTTATTCTTATTCTTATTCTTATTCTTGTCATTATTATTACAATTATCATCATCATCATCATCATCATCATCATCATCATCATCATCATCATCATCATCATCATCATTATTATTATTATTATTATTATTATTATTGCTCCTGTTGTTGTTGTTGCCTTTTCACAGCTTCTAACACTGGAAATGTTCTACAGTGTCAGCTGTTTACTACCAGTAAACTAAGGTGACACATCTTATTTTTCGAGCACCTTCCGGAGTATTCGAGCGGTTCCAAGCAGTGATGTTTTCTGCAAGTTCTCCAGTTATTCCAGGCCCTATTTGTTCCGCGTACTTCTCGAGGTTTTTACTCACTGTTCCCATGTCTCCGACAATTGTTGGTACTGCTACTACCTTTTTTTCATCGACCACAACTGCTTAACTTACAAAGCTAACCTGTCATATCTCTCGATCTTTCTTTCTTCCTTATCGCATACATTGTTGTCAACTGGGTATGCTATATCTATGATTCAGCTTAGTTTGTTTTCGTTCTCCATTAAGACTATGTTCTGCTTCCTATTCTCAATCTCATGGTCGCACTGAATCATAAAATCCCATAGGATCTTTGCATTTCTATTTTCGACAATGGCTTCAGGTTTGTGGTCGTACCGATTTTTCGCTCTGTCAAGTCCATACTTGTTGCAAAGTATCCAATGGACAAGCCTTTCTATATTGTCGTGCCGTCTCTTATATTCCTTCTAGACTAGCGGCGTATATATTGGCTGGTAATATGCCATGGGGTTTCACCGTTTTCTCCACAGATTCTGCACTTATCGCATTCTGATGGATTGTTTCTGTATTCTATGTAGTTTGCTCTTGGGCAGCACATATCAAAGCCACCGCTTCCCGTTTTAAATCACTTTTAGTCATCCACAGCCATCTTTTTTCTCTGTCGTATCTTCAACATCCCTATGAAACTGACCATGCATTCTTTTCTTGACCCACCTATTTTCAGTTTCGTTCGTTTTCAATTAATTGTATAGTGCTTTATCGTTGCAATGTTTCATCATCCTACACAAGCCTGACCTTCTTACTTCTAATAACAGCGGATCTGTGGCATGCATTTTTTACATACCATGCTATGTTGTTTTCTTCTGCTCTAACGTTGTGTTCGCATCCAATATGTCTTCTTCCCCATCTTTTTCTTGGTACATTCATATCCTCCCCCGAAGGTATCGTTAGCACATCCATACATTTGATTTTGACTCTTTTCAATACTAACACGCCACACTTTCTCAGTCAGAACTCCATTCTGATATCAGCACTGAAGGTATACACTGTATCAACGTGGGGACTGACTTAGGCTTCATCTTTTCCATAAAGTTTGAGGTCATCCATGAATAACAAATGGTTGACTTTTTGTTGGCAGCTTTTGAATCCGTACCCAGCTTTCGCTTTCCTCAGAATCAGTGTCAGTCGTTTCAAGCACAGTACAAAGATCGGTGGGGACAGGCAGTCCTCTTGGAAGATACCTTTCCTAATTTCTACTGTCCCTAAACTTCTGCATGCCGCCAGATCCTTCCTCCAATTCGCCATACTTTTTCCAAGCCATCGCTCAATTCGATGCAATACCAAATAGGTTCATACACTCCATAATCCAAGAATGTAGGATCATATCGTACACCTTATGATAATCATTACAGGACAGGGCTAAGTTACTTTTCCTCCTCTTGCAGTCTTTAAGTATAGTCTTGTCTATCAGGAGTTGATACTTGATACCTCTGCACTTACGCTTACAACCTCTCTATTCATTTGGCAGGACTCCATGTTTTTCAAGATTTTCGTACGTTGACTCTGCGAGTATTCCGGTCAATAATTTCTACATAAGCGGCAAACAAGATATCAGTCTACCGTTTGCCTTTTTCGATCTTTTTCAAGCACAGCACTGTCCAACA
>NC_069009.1:10331362-10334521 GCF_001194135.2 Octopus bimaculoides
GAGACAGAAAACCGAATAGTACTGAATATATGAATAATTAGTTGACCAACGTAGAAACTCCACTTTTCTACTTCAGTAGTGGATAAGGGCATTTGTGTGATATTGGTACTTTTAGCTGTTCCGTTAATTGTAATGGTGTAACAATGTAGTAATTGGGAAGAAGTAGAAATTACAACAACAACAACAACTAATAATAATAATAATAATAATAATAATAATAATAATAATAAGAAGAAGAAGAAGAAGAAGAAGAAGAAGAAGAAGAAGAAGAAGAAGAATAACAACAACAACAGTATTAGTAATAATTCCTTTTCTGGAACAGTGGATTTCAAACGATATAACGTTATAAAAAATTATAACGAAATATTGGATTGAAAACCCGTTTTGGATAAGAAAGATCGAAGGTTGCCTGTTATAGGAGAATCCTGAACACCCCCAACGCGACTGAAGATGGACTAACCAATTACAATAAATAAGATCTGAGTAAACTGAGCAAAAGTGTAATGGGGTCGTGCACTAGTTCTAATACAGTGTCAGAAAATTTAAACAAAAACAAGTGAAAATGTTCCCTGAATCTTTTTCGGACGAGTCGGGTTGGTGCAATAAATTTAAAGCAAGATTTCAGGTAAGAGAAAATCCATTACCGGTTTTCAAACGGAAAAGTAGTGTACAGTTTGTAACAAGTCAATAAGGAATTTGAAAGACTATAAAAATAGAAGTGATGGAAAAGATCGATTACTCAGACTGGGCTAATCCAACGGTGTATGTAAAAAAGAAGGACGACAAAATTCGGGTATGTGCAGATTTCTCGATGGGACTAAACGACTGTATAACTACCCATGATCTTGCCCAATGGAGATCTTCTCGAAACTAAGTGGTGGCAAGTTGTTCGTGAAATTAGATCTTTCTGATGCTTACTTACAAAAACAAGCGGAATACGAATGCACCAATAAGAATATTAAATGAATTTCATATAGTTCACCCGGGCATTTCAAGAATGAAGTCATTGATGAAAAGCCTTTTGTATTGGCCAAGAATGGACCGAGCGATTGAAGAATGTATGAGGACATGCAGAGGCTGTGCTTTCAGCAAAGCCGCCTACATCCTAATGGCAACAGTGACCAGAAACAGATATCCCTTGACCCAGACTGCATGTGAATTTCGCAAATCTATTTAACGGTTCAAGTTACCTTGTTGTGGTATACGGTTTTGCTAAGTGGCCAGAAGTATGTAAGTGTTAAACATCGGCACTTTGGTTGCAGTTAGTTTTTACACGAATTGTTCGCCAGGTATGTTACACCTGATACCCTTGTGTCTGACAATGGAACTCAGTTTACTGCAGAAGAGTGCAACAACTCTGTAAAATGTCCTCCATCTAACATGCCACCGCCATATCATCCTGGGTCAAATATATTGTCGATACATTTAAGAAGGCTTTAAAGAAAGCGAACAACGAAGTAATAGAGGACCTTGCAGTTCAACAGTTTTTGAGGGTGTAACAAGTGACACCGAATCCCAATACACCCTGCGGAATTAATATTCGCTAGGAAGATTAGATCAGTGTTTCATACATTGTTGCCGAGTAAAAAGAGAAAATATCGGACAAGTATTCGTTTATTCTTTTATATATTTCAGCGCCTTGAAGTTGCGGCCATGCTGGGGTACCATCAGTTTTTTTTTTAAACAGCGCAGGAGCGTCTATGGTCGCACAGATTTAAAACACCTACATAGATATATGCTAAAACGAAGTAACCACATAACTAAGCTCCAAACGTCTTGCAAATTGTTCACAAAGATATATAAAAACGGTAAAGGAATGTGAGAGGACGGAGTGATTGCTAAACAGATTGGGAAAGTGTTATTTTTGGTAAAAGGTCATAACTACATATATAAGAGACATATAAATCAACTAGAATCTTAAGGTTTACTGAGGAAACGGTCACAAGAAACGAATTTCCGGTGGAAGTCATTTTTTATACATTTAATGTACCAACGCTTAAACAAATCGTGCAAACAACACGTTGAAGCATGAGAAAAAGAAAACTATCAGAAGTACTTGTAAGTGACTTTAAACACAAAATATACTTAGCCCCGGGCGAAGTTGAATTCTGAAAAAGGGCAGATGTTATGTGAGAATCCTGAATACTCCTATGTGACTAACCGATTGCAATAAATCACTCAGCGAACAGTCAGCCGGTAGTTGATGATGTTACTCCGACCTTATTCGTTACCGAGTTAGTTCGATGTGTGTCCGTTTAACCAGTGAATGCTGAGTATCGTGCCTATGTTCGAGTACTACGCATTGCCTTCTGTGTTGAGATATATTTCTGCGATAGTTTATTTTTACATAACCACAACCAACTATTTATTTGTCAAATACCACTTCACACCAGACCTGCATACCCACGTCATAACATTGTCCATAGAACATTTTGTATCCAACAGAGTATTTCCAACCCAATATTTATATGCTACGAGGACCACTATTCCAAAACAGAATGTTTTCACATTCGAAAGTTTATGAATTTTTATGACGACCTCATTCACATGTAACGGTATATTTTTTTTGTTTATCAATTTCATTTATTTTTCTTTCAAATTCTTCCATCAGATATATAACAACTCAAATTCAGACCCACAAGTAAATGATAAGGTAGACTTCATTTCATTACCACGGAATTTGTTAAAACATCTGAAAACCGAAGATCAGTCTGCTGTTTCAAGGATTTCGTTTTTCGCCATGCAGGAAGATAAGCTGTATAGGGTATGGAACCAAAATCGAAATCTCTCTTTCTCCAGTTGACTAAATGTTTCAAATCGTTGTTGTTTTTATGATTCTAATACTAAAACAAATATAGCTACGAATGTCTATGTGTACGTACATATGTATATATGCATATATATGCGTGTGTGTATCCATTTATGATGAAGAAACCAGCTAAAAACGTTCGTTGTTTTGAGTTTTGTCCCGGTGAAACATCTAAGAAAGTCGGTGCGTTAAAAGCAGAGCTCGTTCAAAAACGACAAAATGGAATCATAAGACACCGGTGGTTTGGTCTCCACAGACATTTTGAGTAAATTCAGAATCATTGCTCTAAATATGCAGAACACACACATATATATGTGTATATATATATATATATATATATATATATATAT
>NC_069009.1:10335219-10337928 GCF_001194135.2 Octopus bimaculoides
ATATGACCCATTGCTTCGACGCCGTAAGCTTGCTGAAGCATATTCAATGTCTCTGTAACAAACGTCGCAAGTTTAACGCAAAATGTCACGTTGGATCTTAGTGATTGTCCACGACAAAATCGCAGTCTACAGCATACATGTAATCACAAAAGTACAAATTTCACAACTTGCGAATTAAACACAGCGATGTCACTGGTCACACTGCTTCATTAAAGTCAATGCTCGCTCTCACAGCACACGCAACCATGTCCTGTCATCTGTTGGTGCGCTATTGAACTAGTCGCAGAACTTTTTGATACAACCACGTATTAAACACTTCCATCGAAGAAATTAATATATTTAATGACTTCTCTTTACAGGTAAAAAAATCCTCCAGTACCAAAGCAAATACTAAAATTAACAGTAATATTATTGCTGCAAATATTCCTAACATTAAAATAACCAACCTCGATGAACCAGTTAATATATCATTCAATTTAATAAATCCGGTAATAGCCATCTGTTTATTATAACTGTTGTTTTGTTGTTAATGCTTCATTTCAAAGTCATATCTCATTCCCCCTGAAAGAAACACAGTGCTAGTAGCAGTAGTAATAGTAGTGGTAGCAGCAGCGGCAGCAGTAGTAGTAGCAGTAGTAGTAGCAGTAGCAGCAGCGGCAGCAGCAGTAGTAGTAGTAGTAGTAGTAGTAGTAGTAGTAGTAGTTGTTGTTGTTGTTACTGATACAGTAGCTGTTACTATGTTCAGTTAGAACATGTATGTTTATAATGTAAGCATTGTGTGATGATGGAAGTATTCTATCTTCATTCCAAGAAATGCTTCAAGATGCTTGTGTTGTATCTTCCGATCACCACCATAATGTTTTACTATATCTCTGTATTGACTTCATTGATCGTGTCCCTGTATTTTCAGCGTGAATTACTTTGGGCTTTTAAATGGTAATCGTTGTTGCTGTTTACTCTTATGCCCTCCATGATCAAGTGAATCTATGACGTAACGCATCCCAGCCATTAATATCTTATCAACCTGTATACCGTTAAATATTTCTGAAACTACACAATCCGATGTATTCATCTATTTTTATGGCAATGAATGTAAATTAGGAGAATATGCATAGATTTATAAACGAGACGAAATGGTCAGATAAGTTATGCAACAGCCAATGATTTTGGATTCCCAATGCAGTTAGCTATCAAACGGTGTTGGCCATGAGCAGTTTTGATGTTTTATCAATGAAATTAACAAAGATTCATTACATGTATTTTAATTACAAAGGAATTTGATTAAGTTATCAGAATATGTTTTTCAGAATACCACCAACCCACAGTGTGTTTATTGGGATGAATCTCCTGGACAGAATCCCCATTGGTCAACAAAAGGCTGTAGTGTATCTAAGTATGTACCTGGAGAGAAAGCACTTTGTTCCTGTAACCATCTTACAAGTTTTGCCCTATTAATGGTTGGTAAGATTATGACGACTTGTTAATTACCTGTAATTAAGCTGCTTATGTTTATGCATTAATAATGTCAACACCTACTAGACTTTCTGTTGTTGGATAATTTGGTAAATATGTTAGGTTAATAGTAACTACGTGGGGTTGAAATATTGTAAAAAGTCGTTGTTGTTCTTGTTGGTATAACTGTTGTTTATTTGTTTAAACTTAGGACGGTGTCCTTTAAATTTGCCAAGCTACCATTCCCAAATACATGAAAATTCCTTCAGCAATAATTTCAAGGAGAGTGAGAGAGGCAGTCATCTCTCTTGATTTTAAAATTTATTGTGTTGAAGCCACCTGAATGATGGCCAAGTTGATAAATATATATTTAAGATATGATAAACCTCCGCAGCACAATAACTATGTTTGCAGCATAGATGTTAAACCCTTGATCTCCTCATGATTCTGTTACAAGATCTCTCCTCTCATTAATTGGATTTCTTCTGCTGATGCTGTTTATATCCATAATGCACATGTATCCACCACTTGTTACTTATACTATACTTCTGCTGCCCACAAACATAAACTTTACACCTCTCTAAGGCACATATCTAAACCTACAGGATTTGTCGAATTAAATCAAATTATTAGGTCACTCCATAACAGTTCTGCTCTCTCCTGACGTCACAAGAATCGAGATGAAACAGTCAGGTCACATGATGTTGCTTCTATCGTAGTCAGTTTTATCAGGAACATTTCTGAATCAATTCACTTGTTTTTTTGTTATTATTTACAGTACTGTAATTTTTGTTACAAAAGTAATTTGAATTTCACATGACTTCCTTTGCCTTAATATTCATTCATCACATATTTCATGTCATAAATTGACTCAAAATGAGACGAGCAACCTCTCAGCAACGCTGTAATCTCTATTTTGTCGTGATTCACAATCTATAGTATCCATGGCCAAAACACATCTGAAGTAGACACGTCAAAGAATGCTACTCTACGTAAAAGAAACCGATTATGCAGCATCAAGGTGTGATAGTGGAAGAACGATTTTAATTTGTCTTGTATTAAAGGAATGAGAACAAAATAACATCGGTCCATTTCTGTTACGAGTCGGTTTAAGTGAAGCAGCCTCAATTAGCTGTACTGATAAAATATACAAAGAGATCTTCAGCGAATTTGAACAGAAGTTCTATGAGCTGGTGGTACATCTCATACTTCAACTCATACAACTGATATATATATATATATATATATATATATATA
>NC_069009.1:10338845-10341267 GCF_001194135.2 Octopus bimaculoides
GTGTGTGTGTGTGTGTGTGTGTGTGTGTGTGTGTGAGTATATGTGTGTGTATGTGTATATGTGCGTGTGTTTCTGGGTAGGCTATGTGCAGCAATAACACACTGCCATAGATCTGAGCAGTATTTCACTGTGGCACTTACTTGGGAATTGCAGAGTGTCAGAATTTGTTTAAAGATGGTCGCTATTTTCTTATCCTAAACAGGAATCCAAGTCTGACACAGTGTTTGGAATGGTCTATAAATACATACATACATACATACATGCTTAAATACGTGCACATACGTGTACACATACATACACACAAATATATATATACAATCATGCACACACACATCACTTATACAATCATCCATTCATACATACATAAATACACATCTCATCACGTATGCAATAATATACACACACAATCATACACACAAAGACGAAGAAGATTAAGAAAGGCGTCTTTTGTCTAGTGTTGAGCTATCACGCAATCACTATTCATATTAAAAGACTCGGAAAGACCCTCCTGTCAGACAATCACATGGTACTTTGTAATCTCATCTTTTATCATTAAATCAAAATCATTCATCTTAGTGCAGCCACGTGACACCATAGACCGCGAAAAAGTAACTAGCGTGCAAGTACACCTGTCATTTGTTCAGTGGGCCTTCACAAAGATCGCTTCATAATGAAAGTAACTTGGTATTTAGCTGAGGATGAAGTTACCCACGTCTGTGCTAACTGCATCCCACCTCAATTCATAAATAATAATAGATGTAGGCTATTAAGACATTTTAAAGCAACAAACAGAATAATATATTGGTTAAAATACTGCCGACAGCAACACTCAAGCGCAAGTGCAATAATTACGGTATAATCGTTAACACAACACCCCGAGAACTGCATGAGGCCTCTTAAGAATTACAGGCTCACTGATGAAAACTGGGCCTTTGGAAAAATTTAAGAGAATCCCGAGGGGCTACATTTTCGTTCACAGACACATTACTCTATATATATATATATATAATAATAATAACAGTAATAGCGATTATAACGAAGTGGCATAGCATTACCTTTTATTCCTTTTTATATATACAGCTTCACCTAGACCTACACAGTAACCGTTGCAATTGAAACCCTACTACTGTATGGGTGTGTGTGTGTGTATGTGTATGCGTGAGTGTGAGTACTAGCAGTAATACCCGTCGTTTACCTACACTTTTTCTCGGAAGCCACGTTCAAAGTATTATTATATATGTAATTTACCCTTCCTGTATGTGTGCATTTCTATAAGAGACAATTATGTAAAAATTGAAGTGGAAAAAGGATCAATTTCATGCATGAACTGGTGCATGTTTAGTATATGACAATAATAAGTGAGTTGTATGTGTTATTTTATTTATCAATTGAGTAATAGCAATTATATAATATAGTTAATTTAAATAGGTAATTTACTCATTATTGAATGTAATTATAGTAATGTAATGATAGTAATTAAGTTATTTAAGTATCCATGTATTAAGAGTGAAATTTCTTTATAAGCATTCCACACGTGATACTCCTACAAATAGTTTCGTTATGGGAAAAGCATGATTTTACTAGGGAGTAGTGTTTCATCAGTACAATGCAAAACCCCACACCGCAAAGATCACGTCGTAGAAAGTGGAAGAACTTGGCTGGGAGAAAAATTGCTCATCCACCTTATTCTCCAGAGCTTGATCCTGCAGATTACCATTCGTTTGGTAGTTTACAAATGAATCGACTCGAAGCAACAGTTCTATTCGAAACCCAAAATGTTTTTCGCGAATGGGATTAAAAAGTTTACGTGTAGATGGAAAGCTCTCATAGAAAATGCTGTAAAGTATATTGACGATTAAGTTCAATATGTGATATTCGATCATTTGTTTTCCTTTTTTTTAAATCCGGACATTACTTATGAGCTGACCTCATACATACTCACATACATACAAACATACACACACACACACACACACACACACACACACACACACACACACACACACACACACACACACACACACACACACACACACACACACACACACACACACACACACACACGGGCTTTTTGCAGTTTCCGCCTACCAAGTCTATCCTTAAGTCTTTAGTCAGTCAGAGGTTGCAATTGAGGGCACGTTCCCATTATGGCATCTAGTGGTACTGAACTCGGAACTATCTGGCTGGAAAGCAAACTTCTTACCACACGACCACGCATTTCGCTTATACACATACACATTCTCTCTGTCACTCTCCGTTCTCGCGCTCTCTCTCACTCTCTCTCTCTCTCTCTCTCTCTCTCTCTCGGTTTCTCTCGCCCACACACAAGACAGACAGAGAGACAGACAGACAGACACACATATAGATAGATAGATAGATAGATAGATAGATAGATAGATAGATAGATAGATAGATAGATAGA
>NC_069009.1:10341356-10344446 GCF_001194135.2 Octopus bimaculoides
CCGTTCTCGCGCTCTCTCTCACTCTCTCTCTCTCTCTCTCTCTCTCTCTCTCGGTTTCTCTCGCCCACACACAAGACAGACAGAGAGACAGACAGACAGACACACATATAGATAGATAGATAGATAGATAGATAGATAGATAGATAGATAGATAGATAGATAGATAGATAGATAGATAGATAGACATAACATCGTTTATATTGAAATAATCATCATACACACAGTTGTAGCTATTATTTATAGACTGAGATTATTGTTTTCACCTGTACTTCATTGAATGAAATATTATTCCATTTCCCTATTATTTCAGAAATCTAAGGAAATTACTGGCATCAAAGGTTTTAGTAAACTTGTGCGTTTCTTTGGCTATCGCTAATTTGATCTTTCTTGTGGGGATGCAGCCATATGCCTCAGAAATATCAGCTGCTTGTAAGGTAAGTGACAGCACATTGTAGCCTGTACAGATATTGTTTTATATGAAACACTACGAACGAGATCATATAGTTTTCACCCAGTAATAGCCCAGGCTGCAGCTCTATTCAAATTCTTCCAACGTCACTAGATACATTTAATATTTATGTGTTTCGTCCTTGTATTTTTGTATTTGACCAATGCTTTATTTTCAGATGATGACAACATTTTTTATGGTAAAAATACAAGATAATGAGAAATCAAATCTTAATTTATCAAGCTCTATTTGTATAACATTTTCCATAATTCACCTCGCCTATAAATTAAACATCTAGCCTACTCAACTTGTCTATGTTAGCTTTCTATTCAATATTATTTGAATTTTATTGTATTGGGTCATCCCATAAATAATGTGATTGTTTCCATTGCATGAACTAAAAGTCGAAGGGAAGCTCGATAAGCTACTTACATCAACTTACTATAAAAGCAGGTTGTAATTTTACCTTGTCCTTATTCTTAGTGCAACTTTTGAAGGGTACAGTTCGATTTTAACTGTTATATTTTCAAAGCAATAATGGAAGTGACAAAAGAGCATATTTTTCTTTATGAGTCCAATATAGGAAACAACGCATAAGAAAGTACGAAGAATATTAATGCCATATATAGGGTTCAGACAATAAGCATAAGCTAATGTTTACGGTGCTTCCAGAAATTCCGAACCGGTATCTACCGGTGTCTTTCCATCAGGATAATGCTCGGCCACATACAGCAAAGATGATATTCCAAACGCTGGAGCAGTTTGAATGGGAAACGATGTCCCAACCGGACATGACGTCAACTGATTATCATTAATTCTGAAGTCTTCAAAATCATTTGGACGGAAAAGATATGAAGTTTGTAGACAAGATCAGAACAGTACTGGAGGAGTACTCTTCGTCACGGTGAAATGAATTTTGGAAGAGAAGCATTGCAGGTCTAACAGAGAGATGAAAGAGCATTGTAAAAAAGGAAGGAAGTTGTATTTAGGATCAAAAAAGAAATTTGTTTATCTTAATTTTGAAAAATAAAAGAAGTATAAAAAACCGCATTATTTATTGGATAACCCAATGTCTGATTAAGCCCTTTCTATCTACTAAAGCAAAAAAATAAATATTAATTATTTCAGGCGTTTTATATTTTGATACAAGACCTGCAACTTTTAGGGAGAATTGTTTTGTTGATACCATCAACCCCTATACTCTACTAGTAGTTGTAGAAAACTTGAATTTATCGACCTGAAGTGATGCAAGGCAAAATTGACTGATCTCTCCAGAGTTCATCTGAGCCTCTCATCATTGTGGGCTCGAGGAATTAAAGTAGCAGACGAGTATTGGGGTCTTTTATATCGACTAATCCTGTTTCTAAAAATTACCGGTTTTGTGCTGAAATTGGAAATAATTATTATTATTATTATTATTATTATTATTATTATTATTATTATTATTATTATTATTATTATCATTATTATTATTATTATTATTATTATTATTATTATTATTATAATCATTATTATTATAATCATTATTATTATTATCATCATCATCAACATCATCATCATTATCATCATCATCATCATCATCATTGTCATCATCATCATCATCATCATCATCATTATTATTATTATTATTATTATTATTATTATTATTCCTTCATAATACAGTGAAGGTAAAGATGCACCGGAGTCTTTAGTCATCTGTAAAGTCACAACAAGGATTTCTGACAGATAATACTTTCCTTAAGATGAGCGTTGTGTCCAATAAGGATGCTTTTTGCAAGACATCAATCTTGAGATTTCCTGTTGCCCTTAAAAAATGTTGAAGTTTCAATGGAATTGAGCCCAACGCTACGACCACCGCTGGTATCACTTTTACATTACCAGCTCGCATTTCCTCAAGGGAGGTAATCAACAACAGGTGGTGGGGGCTCTCAAAAGAGAGATTTGAGCAACATCGATAGGGATTAGCAAAGATGTAGCGTTATGAAAAATTGAAAGGAGGAGGTGTTAGTAGCTAAGTTGAGGAGGCTATTTGGTAGTAGCATTGCAACCGCTGTGCAAGCAGCGAGAATGGCATTAGACCATTTCTTCAATGCGAAACATGAAGGATGCTTTGGCAGAGTTAAGGTATGTGCTCTGAAAAACGAGCGGACCAAAGCGGCTCGGTGTGTGCGTGCTGCGGAGATGCAGCGTGGTAACAAACCACACTTCGGTCTTTGACGAAACGAGACGGACACGAGCTGAGTGATTTCAAGCAGATTCGTGAGACCAGCTGTTTGAGATGAGTGGCAGCGGATTCCAGTCCTTACCTCGACGGCTTGCTGTGCGCTGCGAAAGGCAGATACTTTCAGCTGAAAATCAGGATGCCATTGTCGGCTGCACGAGGCGCAAGTCACCCGCTTTGGATTGCCTTACGTAATTATACCAGACTTATTCTCCGAACTCCTTGAAGTAACTGGCAGTAGAACAGGGGTATTCCCAGTTTTGTGACCCGAGGCATAGTGCCGCTGATAAGGGTAAACGAAAACATGAGAGACACATTAGATAACTTCAGGCCCGTAACTCTACTCAAATCAGAGTTTAAGGTTTTGGCCATGGTGTTAGCGAAGAGGTTGGCGCTTGTTGTCAAGGACTTGGTTTGGGAG
>NC_069009.1:10344619-10345317 GCF_001194135.2 Octopus bimaculoides
CCATGGTGTTAGCGAAGAGGTTGGCGCTTGTTGTCAAGGACTTGGTTTGGGAGTCGCTTGTTGTCAAGGACTTGGTTTGGGAGGCGCTTGTTGCGAAGGGCTTGGTTTGGGAGGCGCAATCCTGACCAAATCAATACACGCCAACCTCCACCTTATACGACACATGATAGAAAATGTAGGGTGTAAATCTGACTTGTGTGCATGCGTATAGATCTTTGCGTACCTACACGTGTGCACATACATACATAGTTACATTTAAACAAATGCTACTCTGTGTGTGTGCGTGTGTGTGTGTTTGTGTGTACGATGATGGATTCGAGTGCTTCGCTTATTTATGAGTTGTTTTCTTACTCTCACCGGAGTATAAATACCTAAATGGTGATACTAAAAAAATAAATTTCTTTTAAACATCGAGCTGACGAACTTCGCGATAAGCAAGTGGTCATATTATATATGTTCTACAAAGCACTACAGAGCGTTTGATTTGCCTGACATCATTGAAAAATGTTGAAAACACTTCTCAAATCCTATGCAATATTTTCTATGTGTATTTCATTTTGTTCACCTTCGTTTTCACAATCCTGATTATTATTTGAATAATCATTTATTTAGTCATATGCAAATTTCACTCATATGTGTTTGGCGATGCCATCGATCGAGTTTTGTTTTAGCTGTCATCTACTTAGGCTTCTAATCCC
>NC_069009.1:10346861-10348539 GCF_001194135.2 Octopus bimaculoides
ATGCCATCGATCGAGTTTTGTTTTAGCTGTCATCTACTTAGGCTTCTAATCCCATTTTAGTCAAACAACTACGCTTTACTCTTTTACGCTTTTACTTGTTTCAGTTATTTGACTGCGGCCATGCTGGAGCACCAACAATGCATTGTAAGCATTGCGATAAGAATTATCTGCAGAGTATGCTTCGTCTCTCTGATACCTTGTTATTATTATTATTATTATTGTTGTTGTTGTTGTTGCTGTTAAAATGGTAAGGTGGCAAAATCGGTAGTACTAGTGACGAAATGTTTAGCGGTTTTTTGTCCGCCTTTACTTTCTGAGTTTAAATTCCACCGAGGTCGACTCTGCCTTTCATCCTTTCGGGGTCCATAAATTAAGTACCAGTGAAACAGTAGAATCGATGTAATCGACTAGTCCCCTTCCCCAAAATTTTCAGGGTCTTATTATTATTATTATTATTATTATTATTATTATTATTATTATTATTATTATTATTATTATTATTATTATCACCATCATCTTAATCATCAGTCATTATTATTGTTATCATTATTATTATTGTTATCATTATTGTTATCATTATTATTATTATTATTATTATCATTATTATTATTATTATTATTATTATTATTATTATTATTATTATTACACATTCATAAGGTAGTGGATTAGCAAATGCATCAGACGAAATTCATTACTGTATTGTAAGACTCCTCATTATGTTCATCCTTCTGCGTTCAGTAGTATGATATAGCAATCGAGAACTAACGTCTACTAACTATGCCCCATCACTGCAAAACAATATATATTTGAGTTTATGTATGTGGATGTTGGAAATCATTATTGTTATTGTTGCTGTTATTGTTATTGTAGGCAGTGGCTGCTCTATTACACTACTTCCTTCTGACATCTCTCATGTGGATGGCTGTTATTGTATTTAAAACATATCAGTCACATTTTATCTTGAAGAGTTCAATTTTGGCCTGGGGTAAGTAGCTGAAACGAGATGTAATATTTATATGTACAGAATAAACATAAATTATAAAGAAACAGATTCTCAGGTTCGCCACAGGGCAACATAAGATTACTTTCATTTTCAAGCATATAGTTTCAGTCTAATCTTATCGCTAGAAAAAAGCTAAGAGTTATTCATTTTGTACTTTCACCCGATGCGGCAAGTAATTTGTGAAGTGGTGCGTGAGAGCGAGTTGTTGTTGTCTTTATACGATTGTGCAGAAGTTGCAGTAATTTTTAATTTTTGTTCACCTGTGAAACATATCGTTTATAGAATGCACGATATATACTAGTCGTACTGATTTCTAGAAGTGAAAGACGTAATGGTAAAAAGTGACATATGTATACATCAAAATAGATAGTGATTTCTTTTGAACGAGATATTTTGTCTCGAATAAAACATCGTCAACTAAATCGATCTGAATGTCACATATTTATGATTTTAAATATTGACTAATATCTACATATGTTTCTTCCTTTCTATAAATGTCCTTGTCAGGTCTTCCAGCTGTCGTTGTCATAATTACTCTGGCAATTAACTACACAAACAATTACATCAGAATTGAACGTGCACAAGTGTAAGTATTTGTATGCTTTTTTTACCGAATTTTCTCTGCTCTCCACAACTAATATTTTGTGAAATTTCTTTATGATTTGAATAACGAAG
>NC_069009.1:10348639-10349435 GCF_001194135.2 Octopus bimaculoides
ATATATATATATATATATATATATACAGAGAGAGAGAGAGTGAGAGAGAGTGAGAGAGAGAGATAATACACACATGCACACACATATTTGTATATGATGTAAGTTTACGTATAATATATCAAACAGTGAAACAGGGCAAAGAAGAGGTATCGGGTCGGATTATTACATATTTGTACGAAAAAAGACTGAGAGACAAACATGGGGTGGGTTCACGTGCCTCAGAAATAAACCTGGATATCCTTCTGTCAAAGTACCAGGTCCTGACCACTGAGGTACAGACGCTAGGGCATATATGTTTACATAGACAGAGAGGTACACACACACACACACACATACACACACAGACGCGCGCGCAAGCATAAGTTTATATTGGCGAATTGGGTAACCTTATATATATATATATATATATATATATATCCACATAAAAAGGTGATTGCTCCATCTTCACAGATGACTGTCGCCTCCTTGTGCTTCCTCTTTGTCAATGGTATTAATGGGTTTCCATTCATGACCTTTCAGATGACTATTTAATCTCTCTGCCGATCTGCATTCTTTGGAGCAATGGCAATAGACGAATATTGTACCTTATTGTTCGCGTCCACTCTTCCATCACGGTAGGACGGTCAGTAAATTCTCAGCAAAAACTGAATAGTACTGTATTACATCGGGACAGCCTTGCCACACCCTTTGTCACGCTGAATCTCTCTGAGAACTGCGTTAAGGACACACGTGTCTGTAGAGTGCTCAGCCACTTGCATCCTGATTTCGTGAGCAAGCTGTCCTGTTGATCGTATTA
>NC_069009.1:10349762-10350686 GCF_001194135.2 Octopus bimaculoides
TATATATATATATATATATATATATATTTATTTATATATATGTTAAGGGTATTACTATACATAAATACCTCACGCCAGGAGGGACTCTTAAAGTCAAAACTACCATATTAAACACATTGTACCGGTACAAGGTGTTTATTATGGTAGTTTTTACTTTAAGAGTCCCTCCTAGCGTGAGTCATTTATGTATAGTAATGCCCTTAATATATATATAAATAAATATATTTAAAGGGAATAATTAATAAATTTTTCCCTTATGAGGTTTTTCACGCTAACTACTTCATAAATTCTTATAAAGATTTTATCCTAATTTTAAATCTTATATATTATATATATATATATTATATATGTATATATATAGTATATATATATATAATATATTACACACACACACTCACACACACACACACACACACACTCACACACACACACCCACACACACATATATGAATAGAAGCGAATAAGACTTTGTGTCACAAAAGAGGCGGTTAGAGGTGAAATCTATTGAGAAACCCAATTAAAATTATGCACAATTCATAAAAATGCTTAGTAACTTCGATTGATTGAGAATAGTCAGATCCGGTTGACGGAGGTTTATTTTTAAAAACATTATTTACATTTCTTTATTCTTGATGAAAGAACCGAAAGCACACCATCGGTGTAAGTATGAAATATATGACTAGCTCGACATCAGGTAAGTCTCTAGTTTTTTTTCTCACTCTATTCTTGTCATATGTCACAATTTTGATGTACTAATGGAAAGAGATGTCTTCTATTACGATTGACAGATTGATATATCCTTTACTCCGAAATTTAAGGCCTTGTACCTTTTGTAGAAAGGATTATTACTATAATAATAATAATAATAATAATAATAATAATAATAATAATAATAATAATAATTATTATTATTATTATTATTAT
>NC_069009.1:10350696-10353860 GCF_001194135.2 Octopus bimaculoides
AATAATAATAATTATTATTATTATTATTATTATTATTATTATTATTGCCTTTGCACAGCTTCTAACGCTGGAGATGTACTAGAGTGTCCGCTGTTCACTACTAGTGCTAATGTAACACCTCTTATTTTTCGAGCACCTTTCGGACTATTCGAGCAGTTCCAAGAGGTGCTGTTTTCTGCAAGTGCTCCACCCTTATTGCAGCCCATATTTGTTCTACGTACGTCTCGAGATTTTTGCTCACTGTTCCCAGGGCACCCACAATTATTGTTACTACTGCTACCTTTTTCATCGACTACAACTGCTTAACTTCCAAGCTAACCTGTCATATCTCTCGACTTTTCTTTCTTCCTTATCGCATACCTTGTTGTCCGCTGGGCATGCTATGTCTATGATCCGGCATAGTTTGTTGTCTTTCTCAATTAAGACTATGTCTGGCTTCCTATTCTCTATCTCATGGTCGCACTGAATCAAAAAATCCCATAGGATCTTTGCATTTCTATTTTCGACGATGCCTTCAGGTGTGTGGTCGTACCAAAAACATTGTTATTATCAAATTTATGCATTTCTAATCAATTTGCAGATATTTGGTATCGAGTTGCAGATTTTTAACAATGCAGTTGGTGATTATTTGCTTTAGTTCTCGGACAAAATTTACAACTTAGAATAAAAGAATGAAATTATTATTTCATTCAGAAATTGATGAGCTTTGTTTTTAGTGATGACTTGAAATGGTAAATATTTTTTCTAACTGTATTTGCTTGAAGAAAACATACTTTTCTTTATATTAAGCAATTCATTATAATTATGTGCCTAAATAAAAACCATCGTTATAGATCAGCATTTCTCAACCTTGGACATTGAAAAAATTTATTTCGGCTCCCCTGTGTTGATGAAAAATTTAATCCAGCTTCCCATGTATCTGAGCTAGACTGGCCGGCCCATGACAAATCTAACAAAAGGGGGGACCCGCAGAACCACCAGCTCACGAACTGCATCTGAAAGTTGGCGCGCCAATCATGCTGCTAAGGAATTTAGATGCTCCAATAATGTGCAATGACACGCGGATGATTATCAAAAAATTGTGCTCCCGAGTTCTGTAGGCAACAATCTTGAATGAACCGGCCGCTGGGCTTAATGATTGTATACTTGTCAAACGATGAACGATGATTGCCGATGATATAGTCAGTTTTATTTATTGTAAATTCAGATAACATCAGCAATAATGAACATGAACAAGTTGCATCCTTCGATTTACATAACTTACATTGGGAATCTACCTGACTGCGCTGACTACGAAAGTTAGTGAAACACTGAACCTTAACAATGGCATTCTGCGGCTCATATACCGGGTCTAACAAAAGAATATAAAAGCAATGATTCGATAATTGTGATGATGATGACGCTGACGACGACGATAAAGACGCTGTTGACGAGGACGAAGATAGTGATGATGATGATGATTGTGAGGATAGGATGATGATGATGATGAGGAGGAGGAGGAGGAGGATGGTAAGGATTATCAGGATCAAGATGATGATCATTATAATGATGAAGATAAGCTATAAATTTTCCAGTGGAGATTTTAAATGCACAAAATCCAAGTTTCGCGTATTATAATGTGCGAACGAAACCTCAGACTCCCGAAGAGTTTACTAAATAGAACAGGAGCAACAATTAAAGAAACGTGCACCCATTTTTCTTTATGCAGCAGAAAGATTTACTAGCAACAGTTAAGAAGAAAAAGTCTTCATTTCACGAATTTATTTGTCACATCGCGAGACAAATCTACTTTTTCAACATAATCGCAGACAGTTCCCCTTCATACTATTCTTTGTTATTATCATAAATAAAATTCATGGTCAGTGTTTTAACAGAGTGGGAGTACAGCTACGCGAACTCGTATTTAATACTGGGTGGTTACGTGTAGTTCTAAGTAAGACTAAAAATAAAGAGCACCAAGATGGACAGTTTTCCCTCCCATGTAACAAGAGCATCTCCTACATGAGGACCGTATATTCACTAAATATGCCCCATAAATGAGTCAATGTAGAATTGTAGACAAAAATATAAACACAACACACTTCTGAGGGAAAACAAGAAAGGCGGATTGTAAAAAATAACATTTCTATAGTTATATAACCATTATTTTGAGTGTATATTCATGGGTTAGTGTACATCGTTTTGTTTCAGTCTATGTTTTGTGCTTTGACTGTGCAGCCATACACATCCTATGCGTGTACATGTACACATACAAACACTACACTATACACACGCACACACACACATACACACATACACGCACGCATACATGTATGTGTATATACATGTCCATGCATATACACATAAAAGCCCTAATGTACACATATTTGTGTGCACATTCTGGTCGCATACATCCTATTGTGGAGTTTCACTTATTCAAAAAGTATTTTATATTATCCTTATAATTTGTGGAATTTTACGTATCTTGCGCATATATTCTTTTGCATGTCTATTACATATTCTTACTCGTATCTGAATTTGCAAGGTTTTGAGATTGCTGAATGATAAACTGCAAAATTCGGACACCAAAACTTTTGACAAATGCTTGTCAACCAGGTACACATACATGTAAATACAAAGTTTTAAGTGCATAAATAAAAAAATTTAAAAAAATAAAAAAATAAAATTTCGTGTAGTTTAAATATTAATGCAGTTATGCGTGTACAAAAACGTGTTACAATTTTCCCGAAGGTCGAACCCAACAGAGATAATTATACACGAGTCGTGCATATATAGGCTATCGGTGGTGGTGGTGGTGGGGGTCTGTCTTTGGGTAGATCTTTTTCCTGTGAACCTTCTCCAGTCCTCTCTGTACGAACTAAGAGACCCACATCCTGCCCTGCCAGCGTTAAGTAGATTACAAGAACAATGGCTACAATGACTAGACTTGGGATGAATATTAGTGGGGTTTCTCGTTGCCTTCTCAAAACAGGTGGGATTTAACTTCTATATGCAGAGAGCCAGAAAATATACGGTAAACCGTTTCTGCCGACGCACCAACGATTTAGCATTCGTGAGTGCAACACTCTAGCCACTGAAGGCATATAGATTGAAAGATAGACTCTGTATGTGTGTATGTATGTGTGTATGTATATATATATATATATATATATATATATATATAT
>NC_069009.1:10354146-10363044 GCF_001194135.2 Octopus bimaculoides
GCTAGCGATCTATCCTAACGAAAAAACTTGTGGATTTCAGCAGTCCTACATGGCGAAATCTATATGCATACATACATACATACATACATACATACATACATACATATATATGTGTGTGTGTGTATATATATATATATATCTCTATATGTATATATCTTGTCCCTTGTGTTGTATTGTCCTTTTCTGTTTTGTGTTCTGCTCCTGTGGCTAATAACGAAATAACGAAAATATTTTTATTGTGAATGCGGTGAAATGACGAGTCTGTTAGCACGTCGGACAAATAGAAGTAGTGACATTTTGTCCGTCTTTACGGTTTGAGTTCAAAATCGCCGAGTTTGAATTAGTCTTTCATCCTTCTGGGATTGATGAGATGACAATATAGCACTGGGGGTCGAAGTAATTGACAAACACCTCCCCTAAAATTGCCGGCATTGTGACAAAATTAGAAATAATTATTATTAGGCATCACACATGACATCTAAGCTTGAAATATCGCTGGTAGTTTTCTCTAAATTTACTTTCTTTATAGTATTTCCGAGAACTGAAATTGTAACTTTTGTTTTGCGGATGCATCCAGATTTCTACTGAAGATTCTCCAATCTCCAATGATGGAACTGGCATCAGCTTGTTCCGAGAATTTTTCCCATACATATCTTCTATTAATTTCTTTTCCTAAAAATTTAAATAGAGGAGTATTTTTAGGAGGAAATGTATTTGCCTCACCACTTAGGTGGTACTTGAACGACCTGCCATAGTAGTCGGCCATACGAGGCAGTTGCCACTCCCATTGAAATCAGCAAAGAAACGACGAACAATAAAACCCACAGCAGTAAATAACATCCGCGACGAAGACAACGACGACGACGACGACGACGATGACAATAACAACAACACTAATATTAGTGTGAACTACGACTACTCCAACAACAACAACAACAACAACAACAGAGCTAACTAAACAACAGCAACGATGATAGTGTAATCAGCAGCAGCAATAAAGCTCTCAACAATGGCGCTGATAGTTTAAGCAGCAACAATAACAACAACAACAGTAACATAGACATCAGCAGCAGGTGCTGCAGTTAAGAAAATAGCAACAGTAACATGAAAATAGAGCAATAATCTAATCTACACGGGCAGTAGCAGCAACAGCAGCTACAACAACAACGATGAAAATCTATAAAGAAAAGTCATTCTTCGCGAACGTCACAGATCGGGGAAACGTATTATTACTTGAAGAATAAGTGGATATCACTACAAAGCACAGGAAAAATATCGTTCAGCCTGGTGTCATTTCACTCCCAGAAAGGGGAATGGTGTACACCATGAAAATAACAATAATCTATAAGAGCATCAATCGCCCAGAAACGAAGCTACAATTCCCTTCCCCAACCGAAATAGGAAAAAAAAATTGGAAGATGTGTAGCGTTCCGTAGTGTATATCTTCCAAGGAATGCAACAGGGGACCGTGGTGGCCAACTGTAGCAATAAAGTGGATGTGCGTACGATGGATGCAACGAACTGCACCTTCCTGCAGTTCGCGATGCTGCCCTTAGATATAGAACGTCATGTGACGAACTCAGGGTCACAAATGTACCCCCTCATAGGGACCAGGTCAGAGAAATAGCTGCGATAAAGGATCAAGGGGAAATAGCATTAAATCAAACCCCTAACAATATACAAGAGTAATGGCAGTCCAAGTTTTGGTTGTTTCCAGAAGACGCAGCTAGCATACCAAACTTTTTTTTCTATTTCGGAGATTGCGGGGTAGATGCGGGTGGTCATAAAGGGTAGAAACCCCAGATGTCATATTTGTGGCACACTAGATCACCTCAAAGATTTCTACTTCAAAGTGGTGAAATTGAAAGGAATGAATCGCCCCGCATCGCTGCTTCAAGCGCAACATCTACTGCAATTAAAAAGGTGGTAGCAGCACCCACCACAGCAACTATAAACCCAACAGCTTTCACTCAGGGAAAAGCGTGAAACAAGTCTCCTGAACACCTCCACAAACCCGACCACCGCTAGCAACAGCAAACGATATGGAAGAAACTAAATGCAAATCCAGTCTACTCTTCGGATATAGAAGTGACCTCGGAAGTCACCAAAGTACCCTAGTGGTTAAGGAGGGCTTGTGAAAATACTGACTTGACCCCTAAATCCTCAAAATTTGTGAGCACCAAGTGCAATAAGTTGGAAGACAGAGTGCCTAGTCTCATAAGCAAAGCGATAGAACAACAAATACAATACCCACAACAATAACAACTTCACCAACAGCAGGCAAACTTTAAAACAGCAACATCAATAACAGAAACAAACAACATTCTCAACAACAGTGAGAGTCACATCGGATGTTCGATGACTCGTACAAAGGCCTCGAAAAAGTGTTGTTAGACCTGGCCGGTAGGTGGCTGGTCTTGGATATGAGCAGTAGGGAAGGAAACAGTGGTTAGTGGAGAAGTGCAGCTTAAATTGTCCACGGTTTCAGATCATTAGCTCCTTAGAACTCAAACTGGGGACCTTTATAGTTAACATAAACATCTATACATATAAATTTGACACGGGCGATTCTTTCATGCCTTGGGATTCACGGTCAAACGGCTGGGTGGAACTGTGCGAAAAATTACACAGATGTGTAAAATGATCCGAGCTGGTGTAGACCAGAAGCACACGCATCAATGGCTACAGACCTCAGGGCAAAAGGTAGAGAGGGAAAGTTTTATCTTGGCTGACCAAGATCAGAGATTATTGACCCGAAACTATCAAGTCAACATGATGAAAAATAATGCAGACTCAAAGTGCCGATACTGCAACGAAGGGATGGAAACAGTCGGCCACCTAATCTCTGGATGTAAGGTTTTAGCACCTGTAGAATGCAAATGAAGACATGACAGAGTTGGCCAATATCCACATTGGATAATGTGTCGTCATTATAATATTAAATCTGCTGACAAATGGTACAAGCCCCACCCTTAGGCTGTAACTCCCAGTATGTACAGATCGCACCATCAAGGCAAATAATCCAGATATTGTTGTGAAAGACAAAAGCAATAGAGTATGTTTATTGATTGACATAAGCATACCCTGTGACCATAATATCTCGGCAAAAGAATTTGATAAGCATAGAAAATGTAAAGATCTGCTAATCGAAATCGAAAAAATGTGACACCTCAAGACGGTCACAATACCAGTGATTGTAGGAGCACTTGGAATGATCAAAAATGGAACTGCAAATTATTTAGGAATGGTCTCTGGCGTACTATACGCGCAGGAAGTGCAGAAGATTTTCTTAACCGGTACATTACACGTGTTGAGGAGTGCATTGTCGGCATAAATTTTCTTTCCTTTTCCCCATTTATTTTATTTGTTTACTTTACTATTTTTTTTTCTTTTTCTCTCTGTCATTACATACATACACATGCACTCCGCATATATGTATAATGTGTGTGTGTGTGTCTGTGTTTGTGCGTGTGTAATCAGGGGCGATTTACGTTCTGTTTATCTTAGACATTATCATTCATTAAAGCTATAGCTTATTATGTTTTCCACATTGGATTATCATTGAATTCAGTTTGGAAAGTTTAAATATGAAACTGAAAATGAAATCAAAGATAAATCCATCTCATAGAACAGGGGACAATGCTTGTACTACGAAGAAACTTCAATAGAAAAGAAACGACATTGAAGTTTCTGATCTTTTATATTTTCTTCTTTTACAGATTAATCTACGTCTAAAAATGTTTTATCAATTGAAATTGAGTTCTGTATTGGTACTCTTTATGAGATTATGTTTGGAGTCTCATGCTGCGTCAGACATTTGCAGCATATGCAAATGTCAATATTCTAAGACAGATATAGATTGCTCATCTCGGGGACTGACGTCGGTCCCACAACCCATTCCACCGAATGTTGAATCTTTGTAAGTATTAGACAATTTCTACATATTTTCCACATTCAGTGGTTTAAATTCTCGTTAGTTATGTTCTTAAATAATACCTTATTTTTTTGACCTCAGTTTTCAAACATGATGTTATGTTGGAGTAAAAAGTAAACTGTTTCTCTGTACATGTTGATTCAAACGGAGTCTATAATTTACAATATTGCACACGAAGATGGTATCAGACCAATATCTGAACCAACATTACATCAAAATTCCTTAAGACAATATTCAGGGAACGGAAAGTATGAAAACTGTTGGTGTTAGCATAACGTGTTGCATATATTGTTGTTATGAAGGAGAGTATAAAATGGAAGAAATATTCTGATAGATATAATTCTAAATGGTACTACTGGAAATCAAAATACTGTTCTGTAGTTCTACAAAAGAAAACCAATAATGGATCATAATTCATTCTAATGAGAAATAATGTTCACGATCCCGTGATTGATGTAAAGCATACCACACGTTCCTGTGTACGTTTTTACTGTAGGGTGGACAATTTGAATTAGGGATGGAATGCGTGGTGTCGGTCAGTTAACGACGTGAGTTGGGTAAGTGAAGAGTTAGGCGTTGTGAAGAGTTGGGCAATGTAAAGAGCTGGGTGATATGAAGAGTTGAGCGATGAGAGTTGAGATTTGAGTAGAGCTGTAAATGAGAGGTAAGTGATGTGAAGATTTGGCGATGAGAGGTAAGCAATGTGAGCAGTTTATCCCAGATCAGGTGATGGGGAACTACATTCAGTGTCAAGATGGTAACGAACACAGTCGGAGAAAAGTTGGCGATGTGAACAGGGAGGAGAAAAGTCAGTGTGAATTTGGTAACGAAGACATTCTGTGAAAAGATGCGATGTGACCAGTCGAAGTGAACAGGGTGACGAAGAACGATATCACGCAAGACATCCGGCCGGCTTCTACTAATTCTTCCCCTCTAAGTAAGTTGGCTTGCTGGGCAGGCTTGCGGTTTCCCAGCTGCTGGCTTGACTGTTGGAGTTGTGTTGGTGTTAGGATGCCACATTTCGCAACATTATTTCCTAAATTGAAGATGTTTATAGTTACAGTTGTATTGATAATAGTTGATTTAGTATTAGTATGACAGTTAAGCATGTCTATATTATGTTTACAATCAAATGTGATACTGTTAGACTAATTTGTTGATAAAGAGTGTCAAATGTATTTGGAGTGACAATTGTCGGGCCGCGTTTGAGAAAGTAAAAGCCATACTCATGAGTTCTCCAGTTTTGATAGCACCAGATTTTGGGAAACCATTAAAGGTTTCTATTGATGCAAATGACGCTGGTGTCGGCGGTGTTCTGTTTTAATCAGATGCAAAGGGTGTTGATCATCCTGTTTGTTATTACTCAACCAAATTTGGCAAACACCAGCGAAATTATTCAACCATTGAGAAAGAAATCCTTGCTTTGTTATTGTCATTGCAACATTTTGACGTATATTTGGGAACCACCAAGTATTCCATTGAAGTGTTCACCGACCACAATCCGCTGACTTTTCTGCGCAAGGAGAACAAAAATCAGAGATTAATGAGATGGGGTTTATCTTTGCAAGAATTTAATCTCAATATTCAACATATTAGAGGTAAAACAATGTCATTGCGGAAGCACTATGTCGAGTCAGCTGATTGTGACAGGATGTTACATGTATTTGTGTGACTTATGCAGTTCTCGTATTTTGCCATTGTAAATAAGAAAGTTTTCACTGCGTTTAACTTTCTTCCTTTAAGGAGGAGAATGTTATGTATATCTATAATATAATTAAATGAGAGA
The DNA here is from genome assembly GCF_001194135.2 of Octopus bimaculoides. NCBI lineage: Eukaryota > Metazoa > Mollusca > Cephalopoda > Octopoda > Octopodidae > Octopus > Octopus bimaculoides. Next base: position 10,359,867 of record NC_069009.1, read on the forward strand.
ACTTACAATGTTTTCTGAATGTGGCGAGATAAACGTTTGTCAACGACCTTTTGGTAGAATTGAAATGACGTATATATATATATATATATATATATATATATATATATACAGGAAGTGAGCATGGGACAAGATAGGTATTCTTGTTTACTTCCTGTTAAAAAGGTGAGTTAAGAAGACAGGAGAGCTTGGCGTGGATGGTACAAAATACGAGAGAAAGCTGCATACGGTTCGGACCGCTCACCTCCTACCTTTAAACAATTGAATACTGGACATTAATTTCTTTGGGTATTATACCTGTTGTCACATAATCCCAATCTTTGAATATTAATTCCCTGTTTGAACAATTCCTGTTGTTGCGATCAGAAATTTACCCCTTTTATGCATAAGAATTTGCCTGATCGTAACACTTCTTTTTCCTCATCAACAGTTTCAAATTCCCACCCATACCATCGTCTAATTGTTGAGTAAAAAATCCGTTACAAATATGTTCTATACATTTTCTTATTAACTCCATTTTATGTTCCAGAAACTTGAATTTTAATAATATCAAGGAAATCCAATCAGTCACCTTCAAAAATCTGTCAAGTTTAATAACTCTGTAAGTTGAACTGGTTTTATTTTTAAGTATTTCATTGACGATATATCTCGAAATCTATATCGTGCCACTCTTCATTGTAAGCACCGGCACTAGTCTTTCCAAAGATGTGGTTTATTGTTTGTGATATGGGGTATATGAGAGCGTGATAGATCAGGAGAACAATTTGGTGCTTGCATTGTTATGTCTACATGTATGTGTAAACTCTGTCTTGGCTCAAAATGCATTAATGTTTGTGAATATATGTGAGTGCCTGTTCTTCAGGCTTGGTGTAAATGAGTGCGTGACAATTAACGGTAACAGTTAGTGCAAACATCATTATATGTATATAGAAGCTGTTTGTCACTGTGTGCCTGTGAATGTGTGCCTGCAAGTGTATCGAAATGTATATCATGTATGCTGTTTTCGTCTACATCACAACTGATTAGCAACCTCTTCTTCTTCTTCTTCTTCTTCTTCTTCTTCTTCTTCTTCTTCTTCTTCTTCTTCTTCTTCTTCTTCTTCTCCTCCTCCTCCTCCCCCTCCTCCTCCTCCCTCTTCAAAATAAAGATGTTTATCTACCTTCTCCTCTACTTATCTTGCAGATATTTGGATAATAATAATATCGTAAAACTTGAAGCAGCTGCTTTCCGTGATCTTCCCAGTTTGATAACACTGTAAGTCTGTTAATAATATGAATATTGATAATGGATTGCGAAATCTTTAAAACCTTCCCCTTCTTTCTCTCTCCACGTTTTTGTCCTTCCCTACATCCTCACTCGCTTTCTATGCTGTTCTGTGATACTTTGTGAGTGTCTGTAAATGTGTGTGTCTGCGCGTGTGTAGCTGAATGTGTTCGCATGTATACTTTCTGTTCTGGCCAATCCGGCTTTATCTTCTTATCCACTCTGGCTCTACTACTACTACTACTACTACTACTACTACTACTACTACTACTACTACTACTACTACTACTACTACTACTAGTAAATTCTTGGTTTTCTTCCTCTCCCTTTTTCCTTTATTTCTTATTCTTGCTACCTTCCTTCTTTTCGTTTTTATGAGCATCCCGATATTCCTTTACTTTCTTCTTCTTCTTCTTATTATTTTTTCTGTGTTATTCAATTCTTTTTAAATGGTTTCTTCGTATTTCGTTTTCCCTCTATTATTCGCTAGTTTATTTTTCGCCTCAATCCTCTGTTTTTTCTTCTTCTTCTCCTCCCTTCTTCATTTTCTTCTTCGTTTTGTGTTTCTCTATTTTATCCTATTTTTTTGTTTGTATTTCATATAATCTACTTCCTCCTTCTGTTCCTTTTTCTTCTCTTCTGATTTTGATACAGTGGTTGTTGTTCCTCTTTCTAATGTAGCCACCTCATCCGTTCTTTCCGTGCTTGTCTTTCTACTACTACTACTACTACTACTACTACTACTACTACTACTACTACTGCTACTTCTTCTTCTTCTTCTTCTTCTTCTTCTTCTTCTTCTTCTTCTTCTTCTTCTTCTTCTTCTTCAACATAATGAATTTTGTTTACCCTCTCCTCTTTTTATCTTACAGATTTTTGAATGATAATGATATCAGAACAATTGAAGTAGGGGCCATCCAAGATCTGTCCAGGTTGACAACACTGTAAGTTGGAAAAGTCTTGTTTATAATATGAAATTGACAATGAATTACTAAATCTTTAAAACCTTCCCATTCTCTTTCGCTCCACGTCCTTGCCTCTTCCTACATGCTCTCTTTCTCTCTCTCATTTTCAATTTCTTCTTTCTCATTTTCTTTCCCTTTCTCATTTTCGTCTTTAGTTTTCTTATTTTGTTTTTCAACTTTCTGTTTGTCCTGTTTCATCGTTTCATTCTAGTTTCCGCTCTTTTTCTCTTCAATTTTCTTCTTCTTCTTCTTCTTCTTCTTCTTCTTCTTCTTCTTCTTCTTCTTCTAGATCATTTTCACTTCTTTCCTTGTTGTCGATGTTGTTCATCTTCTTCGTTTTGTGTTTTATCTTAATTTTTGCTTTTGTATTTTACGTCACCTACTTCTTCCTTGTTTTCCTTTCTATTTTCTTCTGCCTTTGATGTAGTGTTTGTTGCTCCTCTTTCTTTTCATCTTCTAATGTAGCCCCTTCATTCTATCCCTTCGTATTCTACTACTTTCTCATCGTCTCCTTCGCCTCCTTCAACATCCTGATATTGTCTACTTTCTCCAATTCTTATTTTACAGATATTTGCATAATAATAATATCGGAAAACTTGTAGCAAAAGCCCTCCATAACCTGCCAAGTATGAGCACACTGTAAGTTGAATGAGTCTTGATAATATTTCATTGACAATATATATTACTAAATTTTAAACTCTTCCCGTTCTTTTTCGCTCCAAGTCCTTGTCCATCCCAACATGTTCACACTCTTTCGATAGAACTGCGTGAGTCTTTTCGCGTGCCTGTAAATATGTGTGTCTGTGCATGTATTTACTTGAGTATGTGTTCGCATGTATAATTTCTCTTCCGGTCAACCCTGCTTCACCTTTTTATCACTCCAGCTCTTCTTCCTTTACGCCCCTCCTCCTCCTCCACTCCCCTCCTCCTCTACTCCCTTCTTCTTCTTCTTC
>NC_069009.1:10365612-10366651 GCF_001194135.2 Octopus bimaculoides
CTTCTTCTTCTTCTTCTTCTTCTTCTTCTTCTTCTTCTTCTTCTTCTTCTTCTTCTTCTTCTTTTACTCTTTCGTCCTCTCATTTTCCCCATTTGTTCTTTGTTTACTTTTTGTATTTGTTTTCCCCTTCTGCTTCATTCTTCTTCTTCTTCTTCTTTTTCTTCTTCTTCTTCTTCTTCTTCTTCTTCTTCTTCTTCTTCTTCTTCTTCTTCTTCTTCTTCTTCTTCTTCTTCTTCTTCTTCTTCTTCTACTCCTCCTTCTTCAACATCACCTTTTTTTTGTCTTCATTTCTTCGTTTTCTGCTTCTTTATTTTATCCTATTTTACATAATCAACTTCCTGCTTCTATTACTTTTATTCCTCCTTTTTTTTCTCCGCTCCTTTTTGATGTAGTGGATATCGTTCCTCTTTCTTTGATCTTGTAATGTACCCCTCTCACCTTTCTGTAGATGTTTCTTTTACTAAGTCTTCTTCGTCCCCTTCTTCTTATTCAAAATCATGAATTTGTGTACCTTCTCCTTTTCATATGTTACAGATATTTGCACAATAATAATATCGAAAAAGTTGAAGTAAGAGCCTTCGGTGACGTGCCCAATTTAAGTAAACTGTAAGTTCGATAAGTATTGTTGATAACATTTCATTACCAAAGTTTTAAAATCTTCCCATTCTATTTCGCTCTACGTACTTGTCCCTCCCTACATGGGTGATACTTTGTGAGTGTCTGTAAATATCTGTGTCTGTGCGTTTGTGTATCTGGATATGTGTTGGCATGCATAATTGCTGTCCTGGCCAACCCTCCTTGTTCTTATCCACTCTGAATCTTCTTCCGTTGCTACTACTACTACTAATACTACTACTACTACTACTATTACTACTACTACTACTACTACTGGTTTTTCTTCCTCTTCTTCTGCTTTTTTTTCTACCTTTTTTCTTATTCTTGTTACCTTCCTTCTTTCCGTTTTTTTTTGCAGCATCCCCATCATCCTCTTTTCTTTCTTCATAGTTCGATTCTTCTTGTTCTTTTTCCTCTTCTTCGT
>NC_069009.1:10374264-10376617 GCF_001194135.2 Octopus bimaculoides
TCATACCTCCCCTCCCCTCCCTCACTCCTCCCACTCCAAAGTAGCGTTTTATTGTTTGTGAATCTGTGTGTTTTAGTGTGAGTGTATTAATTAGATAAGAGGTATATGACAGAGTGATAAATTAGGTTAACAATTTGATGTTTACATTTATGTCTCTGTGTAGGTGTAATATCTGTCTTCGTTCAAATAGTGCCTTGTTGTATGTGAATATGTGTGAAATCCTCTGGCTACCTATAATCGAATGCGTTACAATTAACGAAAACAATTAATGCAAACATGTTTATGTACATATATCAGATTTTTGTCTGTCTATGGATATGTGCCTGGACGTGTATCGAAATGTAAGTGCAATTCGGTCTGTATATCATATGCGGTGCTTAGTTATATCACCACTGATTACCAACCTATACTTCTTCTTCTTCTACTTCTTCTTCTTCTCCCCACCCCCTGCTGCTCCTCCTTCTTATTGTGACTTTCATGTTTTCTTTTTCACGATTTGTGTAATTCGGACTGTATATCATGTACGGTGTTTACGTGTACATCACCACTGATTACAACTTCTTCTTCTTCTTCTTCTTCTTCTTCTTCTTCTTCTTCTTCTTCTTCTTCTTCTTCTTCTTCTTCTTCTTCTTCAAATTACCCTAATACCTACACTACTACCATCATTATCGTATCTTCCACCTTCAACTCCGCCTCCTCTTCCCCATCACCGCTTTCATCATCATCACCTTCAACGTCATAATTGTCACCATTATCTACATGGAATTAATCATCATCATGTTCATCTAATTGTTTAGCAAACATCCGTTACAAATATGGCTTATACATTTTCTTATTAACTCAATTTTATGTTCCAGATACTTGAGTCATAATAATATCAAGGAAATCCAATCAGACACCTTCCAAAATCTGTCCAGTTTAACAGATCTGTAAGTTGAACCAGTTTTCTTTTTTAGTATTTCATTGACGATGTTCTTCTAAATCCGTAATATCTTGCCATCCTTGATTGTAAGCACCCTCAGCCGTCTTACCACAGATGTGTTTTATAGTTTGTGAGTCTGCGTCTGCTAGTGTGTGTCCATTTATTTGATATGTGATATACGAGAGGTTCATAGATCAGGGAAAAGAAATGGTGCTTGCATTCTTATGTCTGTGTGTATGTTTAAAATCTGTCTTTGAACAAAATATGTGTTGCTCGTAAATATGTGTGAGGGCCTGTTATTTAGGCTTCGTATAGAGAGTGCCTGATAATGAACAGGAAAAATTAGTGCAAACAAGTTTATGCGCATATATCATATGTTTGTCTCTCTGTAGGATTGTGTGCCGGCGAATCTATCAAAATGTATGTGAAATTCGGTCCGTGTATCATACGGTGTTTACGTCAAGATCACTACTGATTGCCAACCTTCTTCTTCTTCTTCTTCTTCTTCTTCTTCTTCTTCTTCTTCTTCTTCTTCTTCTTCTTCTTCTTCTTCTATTTGTATTTGTTTTATTCATGGAAGACTCCTTCTTCTGTAAATATTCTATTTTTCCTTCTTTCCGTTTGCTTTGTTCTTTCTCTATTCTTTCTTGTTCTTCTTCATCACAACTGTCTGCTGTTACTTCTTTTTCTATGTCTTAAATATTTGCTCTTCTTCAATATCATATTCTTCTTCATCACCATATTCGCCATCATCATAGTCATGTTAATCCATATCAACATCAAGATAATCAGCCTTAACAATACCACCCCCAGCATCAGCATGAGAGCATATTCCTCATCAAAACTACCATATAATCTCCACTGCCTCATCATCATATTCATCACTTCCTCTATCACAAAATACCCTAATACCTACACTACTACCATCATTATCGTATCTTCCTCTTCCACCTCCGACTCCTCTTCCCCATCACCGCTTTCATCATCATCACCTTCAATATCATAATTGTCACCATTATCTACATGGAATTAATCATCATCACGTTCATCTAATTGTTTCGCAAACATCCGTTACAAATATGGCTTATACATTTTCTTATTAACTCAATTTTATGTTCCAGATACTTGAGTCATAATAATATCAAGGAAATCCAATCAGACACCTTCCAAAATCTATCCAGTTTAACAGATCTGTAAGTTGAACCAGTTTTCTTTTTTAGTATTTCATTGACGATGTTCTTCTAAATCCGTAATATCTTGCCATCCTTGATTGTAAGCACCCTCAGCCGTCTTACCACAGACGTGTTTTATAGTTTGTGAGTCTGCGTCTGCTAGTGTGTGTCCATTTATTTGATATGTGATATACGAGAGGTTCATAGATCAGGGAAAATAAATGGTGCTTGCATTCTTATGTCTGTGTGTATGTTTAAA
>NC_069009.1:10376996-10379783 GCF_001194135.2 Octopus bimaculoides
GTTACAGATATTTGCAAAATAATAATATCGAAAAAATTGAAGTAAGGGCTTTCCATGACCTGCCCAGTTTAAAATTTCTGTAAGTTGGATAAGTCTTTTCTCATAAAATTTCATTGACAATATATTAATAAATATTCAAAACCTCATTAATATTCGCACCATATCCTTGTTCCTCCTTACATTCCCAATGTGTTTTGATAGAAATCTATGATTGTGAGCGTCTGTAAATATGTGTCTGTGAGTGTGTGAATCTGAATATGTGTTGGCATGTATAATATTTTCTGTTCTAGCTGCCCTGCTAAATCTTCTTATACACTCGAACGTGTCCTCCTTTACAACTACGGATATTGTAGGGAAACCATCTGAGGCAAGGATGTGCATATCTCTATGTACGCGGAAATCTACCACTTTAGGATTTAATAAAAATTATAATGGGTCTTGGGTATTTTGGGGTCACCTTGTATGTTTATGAATGTAAATATGAGTGAGAACCCTTTCTGGAGATGAGAAGTATGTAAGTATGTGACAATTAAGTAAATGAATTAGTTGAAACGTATATATATGCGTGTATATATATATATATATATATATATATATATATATATATAGAATAATAATAAATGGAGCAAAACGCATATAATCAATAAGTTCCTTTTATATATATATGAATGTATGTAAGTATGTTTCTGCGTATAATATATATGTATATAAGTTGGTGTGTGTGTGTATATATATATATATATATATATATATATATATGCATGTATATATATGTTTGTGTGTGTATCTGTCTATCGGTATATCTGTATGTGTATGTATGAGTGCATCTAAGTGTAGCGAACTACATGAGTAATTCGGTCTGTATATCATGTTCGGTGTCTGCATCAGAACTGATTGCCATCATAGACTTTAGTTACACTTCTTCTTCTTCTTCTTCTTCTTCTTCTTCTTCTTCTTCTTCTTCTTCTTCTTCTTCTTCTTCTTCTTTTGTCTTTTCCTATTTTTCTTCTGCTCTTAATTTTCACTTTATTTTTCCCATCCGCTTCCCATCCCCTTCGTCATCCGCCGCCTCCTCTTCTTCCATCTTCTTTCTTTTCTTCTTTTCACCGCTTCTTTTTTCTTTTTTCTTTTTTCTTCTTTTTCTGCTTTTGATTTTCACTTTCCCTTTTTCATCCTCTTTCTATCCTCTTCTTCTTCTTCTTCTTCTCCCCCTCCTTCCACTTCTACTTGTTTCATTTCTTCTTTTCCTTTTCTCTTTTTTTCTTCTGTCTTTGATTTTCACTTTATTTTTCCTATCCGCTTCCCATCCTCTTCGTCATCCGCCGCCTCCTCTTCTTCAATCTTCCTTCTTTTCTTCTTTTCCTTTTCTCTTTTTTCCTTTTCTCTTTTTTCCTTCTGTCGTTGATTTTCACTTTCCTTTTCTCATGACTTTTTTATGTCTCATGACTTTTACATTTTCTCATTTCCCTATCATTCTCGTTGTTCTGTATTTGTCTAAACTGTATGTATGGAAAATACATCCTCATCTGCCGAAAACATCGTTGCTGTCCTCTTCACCGTCATCTCATTTTTGTTGTTATCTTTCTCAAACATGGCCTACGTCAAGTTCATCATAACCCTCAACATCATTCATTACCACACCATACTGCTATCGGATGCAGAATCTTCGAAACATCATCATCACCAACATTAACATCCCGAACAACAGAATCATAGACATGCTAATCCCCCACATTATCTAAATAGTCAACTTTAACATCATCAGCATCCTAACTTCTTCGTCAACGTCACTACACACCATATACCTTTCTTTACAGTATCCACTTCATATTCATCACAACCACCGCCACAACGTCCACCATCAACTCTACCACCACCATTATCCTTCTATTCTACCTTCTGCTTACCACCATCATCATAACTATTATTATCGTCATGGACGTCATTATCAGCGCCATGAACTTTATGGAAGAAATCATCATGGTAATCTAGACCTACTTCCCAATCGCTTCCGTCATCAAATTGTTTAGCCCAAATTCTATTACAAATATTTTCTATACAATTCCTTCGTAATTTAATTTTATGTTCCAGATCTTTGAGTTCTAATGATATCACAGAAATCAAAGCAGACACCTTCCAAAATCTGTCCAGTTTAACAAACCTGTAAGTTGAATCTGTTTTACTTTTTAGTATTTCAATGTTGATACATTTCTAAATCTCTAATATCTTTCCATCCTTCGTTTTAAGCTCTCTCACCCATCTTTCCAAAGATGTTTTATATTGTCTGTGAATCTGTGTGCGTGAGTGAGTGCCCATTTCTGAGTTATGGGATATATGAGGGCGCGATAGATCAGAGGAGTCATTCAGTGCATACATACGTGTGTCTCGTTTTATATGTTAATACTGTCTCTGTCCAAAATCTGTGTTTCTATTTCTCAATGCGTGTGAATGTGGTTGAGGAGCCGTTCCTCAAATTAGGAAAATAAGACAAGTAAAGGGAAAAATTAGTGCAAACGTTTTAATGTACACGCACACACACACACACATATACATGTGAAAAGGTATTAATCTTCTCTCTTCGCTCCTTTGCACCACATGGGCTGAACTTTCCTCCCCTTGCCCCTCTCCACCTCCCACCCACCTTTTCTCTCTTGCTCCGACTCCTACTTCTCTTCACTCATACCCTCTTTATCTTCTCTCTTGTCTCTTTTCTCTCCTACCCACCTTCTCCTTCCCCTTTCATCGTCAACCCTCCCTCGTAAGCCAACCCCACCCAACCTCAACCCC
>NC_069009.1:10380704-10389655 GCF_001194135.2 Octopus bimaculoides
CTTCTTCTTCTTCTTCTTCTTCTTCTTCTTCTTCTTCTTCTTCTTCTTCTTCTTCTTCTTCTTCTTCTTCTTCTTCTTCTTCTTCTTCTTCTTCAGCTTGCCCTTCTCATTCTTCTACATCTTCGTCTTCTTCGTTTTACTGTTCTTCCTCTCCATCTTATGCGTCTGCATCGTGTTCTTCGTCTACTTCTTTTACGTTTCCTTATTCGTCTTCGTCTACTTCCTCTCCTTTGTCGTCTTCTTCATCATCATTATAATCATCAATATCAACAGTATAATCAGTGTCATTAACTTTATATTATTAATCATAATCGCGATCTACTACCCACCCCTCATCATCTAATTGTTTCGCCAAAATTCTGTCAAAAATATGTTTTATATAATTCCTTCTTAACATAATTTTATGTTCCAGAGATTTACGTTCTAATAATATGAAGGAAATCAAAGCAGACACGTTCCGAAATCTGCCCAGTTTAACAAATCTGTAAGTTTAATCATTCTTTCTTAAACTATTTCGTTGACAATATATTTCTGAATCTGTACTATTTTCTCATCCTTCACTGTAAGCGCCCTCATCTTTCCAAAGATAAGTTTTATTGTTTGCGAATATATGTGTGTGAGTGTGAGCTCATTTCTTAGTTATGCGATATATGAGAGCGTAATAGTTCAGGAGAACCATTTAGTGTATGCTTGTGTATGCTTGTGTATGCTTGTGTATGCTTGTGTATGCCTCTTCAATATTGTCAACTTCATAAATATTTGCATCATCTACCGCAACGTCTGTATTATCTTCATCAATCTATTCATCATCATGTTTTTATTTCTCTTATAACAGGTATTCGTTTAGCCATAATGTTTTAATGTTATACAACACTTCTATGAATTTCGCCTCTGAAAATATATTTTATGTTACAGATATTTGCAAAATAATAATATCGAAAAAATTGAAGTAAGGGCTTTCCATGACCTGCCCAGTTTAAAATTTCTGTAAGTTGGATAAGTCTTTTCTCATAAAATTTCATTGACAATATATTAATAAATATTCAAAACCTCATTAATATTCCCATCATATCCTTGTTCCTCCTTACATTCCCAATGTGTTTTGATAGAAATCTTTGATTGTGAGCGTCTGTAAATATGTGTCTGTGAGTGTGTGAATCTGAATATGTGTTGGCATGTATAATATTTTCTGTTCTAGCTGCCCTGCTAAATCTTCTTATACACTCGAACGTGTCCTCCTTTACAACTGCGGATATTGTAGGGAAACCATCTGAGGCATGAATGTGCATATCTCTATGTACGCGGAAATCTATCTCTTTAGGATTTAATAAGAATTATAATGGGTCCTGGGTTTTTTTGGGTCACCTTGTATGTTTATGAATGTAAATATGAATGAGAAGCCTTTCTGGAGATGAGAAGTATGTAAGTATGTGACAATTAAGTAAATAAATTAGTTGAAACGTATATATATGCGTGTATATATATATATATATATATATATATAGATGGATATATGTATTTGTCTGCTTATGCGAGTATATAACAATCTATCTGTAATTCAGTCTGTCTATCATGAACTCCTCGTCTGCATCCTCATCACCATCGTCCTTCACATTTTCATTCCCTACTCAATCATAAACACATCGAAGTTCATTATGGTCCGCTTCTTCATCAATAACATTCGTTACCACAACATACTGCCACCTGATGCTGAATCTTAAAGTCTATCATCATCATCATCATGAACGTTACTATCCACGCTTACATGATTAACAATATCATATTCAGCATCATCATAGATGTGCTAATTCCCGTCGTTATCAGAATAATCAACATTAACAACATCACCCCATCGTCAGCATCTTAACATCTTCGTCGTCATCACTACAAACCCTATACTCTTCTCCCCTGTTTCATCAACATATTCCTGGCAACGATAACGTACACTATCTAATCCACCACCGCCAAAATCCTACTATTCGACCTCCCCTTCATCATCATTATAATGATCAACATCAACATCATCAGCTATGAACTTTATGGAATTAATCATAGTCACGATCTACATTCCGCCCCAACCATCATCTAATTGTTTCGCCAATCTTATGTCACAACCACATTCTTCACAATTCCATCTTAACTTAATATCATGTTCCAGAAACTTGACTCTTAATGATATGAAGGAAATCAAAGCAGACGTCTTCCGAAATCTTCCCAAATTAACAAAGCTGTAAGTTAATTCATTCTTTCTTATACTATTTCGTTGACGTTGTATTTGTAAATTTGTACACCCTTCCCAACCTTCATTTGAAATTCCCTCACTTGTGTTTCCAAAGATGTGTTTTATTGTTTCCGAATATGCGTGTGAGTGTGTGTGTGTGTGTGTGTGTGTGTGTGTGTGTGTCTGAGAGAGAGAGAGAGAGAGAGAGAGAGAGAGAGAGAGAGAGAATGAGGGAGAGAGTGAAAATGAGAGAGTGTGTCCATTTCTTAGTTATGTGATCTATGAGAGCGTTATAGTTCAGACGAACCATCTAGTGTATGCTTCTGTATGTCTCTGTGTATGTGTAAAGTGTGGCTCTGTCCAAAGTGTATGATTTTGTATATTAATATGTATGAATGTAAGGGAGAATCTGTTCCTCAGATAATGGATATATGAAAGTGTGACAATTGAGGACACAAATTTCTGTGATGATTACATCTCCATCATCACTGATTACCAGCGTAGACTTTACTTATACTTGTTGTTGCTGTTGTAGGTCTTTGTCTTTTACTATTGTTTTTCTTCTTCTTCTTCTTCTTCTTCTTCATTGTCTTTTTCGATTTCTTTCTATTCTTATTCTTCCTCTTCTGATCCTTCTTTTTCTTCCCACATTTGTATTTTGAATATTCGATTCCTCACTTCTACTCATTTTACTTCTCTTCAGCGTTTGATGTTGCTGTTTCTCTTCTTGATTTTTTACTGCTGCACCTCTTCAACTCACCCTCTTCTTCTCATCTTTTTATTAACCTACTTGTTTCAATTATTCTCCAAGCTTCTTTTTTTTATTCTTTATGCTGTCGTAATTTTCACATACATTTTCACCAATGCTTTATGTCTTCAAATCTTCAAAATTTCTGTCTTCATATTAATCATCACTATTATCAATATTGTCAACCTGACAAATATTTGCACTATTTAGAGCAACGTCAGTATTATCTCCATCAATCTATTCATCATATTTTTTTTTCTTAGAGCAGGTATTCGTTTAGCCATAATATTTTATGTTATACAGCACTTCTATGAATTTCACCTTTGAAAATATATCTTATGTTACAGAGATTTGCAAAATAATAATATCGAAAACATTGGAGTAAGAGCTTTCCATGACCTGCCCAGTTTAAGCAGTCTGTAAGTTGACAATATACTAATAAATATTAATAATCTTCTCATTAATATTAGCCCCATTATCCTTGTCCCTCCCTACATTGTCAATGTGCTTTTATAGAGATGTGTGACTGCTTGTGAGAGTCTGTAAATATGTGTGTCTGTGAGTGTTTGAATCTGAAAATGTGTTGGCACGTATAATATTTTGTGCTCCACCCTTGATGCTAGATCTACTTACCCATTCGAACGTGTCTTCCTTTACAACTACGGATCTTCCTGTTACTACAACCACAGCAGCATCAATGATGATGACAACAACAACAACTACTACTACTACTACTACTACTACTACTACTACTACTACTACTACTACTACTACTTGTTCCTATTTTCTATCTTCTTCTTCGTTATCTTCTTCCTCTTCTTGTTCCTCTCCTCCTTTTTCTTTTCTCATCTATCTTCTTTTTTCCTGACTTTCACAATTTCTTCTTATTTCTTTACTTATTTATCAATCGCTAGATCTCCTGTTTCTCTAAATTCCATACTTTGTAAATCGCAACCATATCTGGAGCGGAAATTTTCGACGTTCTTGTCCATGTCCTCATCATCGAAATCCTTATTTTCGTTGTTAAATATCTCGTTCATAAACGTCTCAGATTCATCATAGTCCTCTTCATCATCAACATCATTCATTACCACAAAATGCTGCTATCATTTGAAGAATCTTCAAGACAACCATCACCATCGCCAACATTGACATCATCAACATCAATGTCATGTCCAGAATCACCATAGATATGCTAAACCCCTTCATGAACAGAATAACATAAACGTCATCACCCCTATCATCATCATAAAATGTTTGTGATCATCACTTCACACTCTAGAGACTATCTCATCCGGGTACTCATCACTACCATGACGTCCACTATAAAATCTATTGCCAGAATTATACTTCGGCGCCACCCCCTCGTAATCATCATAATTACCACATTATAATCATCATCATCATCAACATCAGCAACGGTGCTATGAACTTTATGGCATTAATCAACATCGCGTTCTGATTCCCATCGCTTCCATCATGTAATTGCTTAACCAGATTCTCTCACATATACGTTCTATACAATTGCTTATTACCTGAATTTTATGTTCCAGGAATTTAAGTTCAAATGATATGATAGCAATCAAAGCCGACATCTTCCGAAATCTGTCCAGTTTAACAACTCTGTAAGTAGAATGAGTTCCACGCCAACCATCCTCTAATTGTTTAAACAAATATATTGTACATAATTCCTTCTTAACTCAATATTATCTTCCAGATACTTGCCATTTAATGATATGAACGAAATCAAAGCAGATACTTTCCGAAATCTGTCCAGTTTAACAAATCTGTAAGTGAAACCTTCTTTCTTATACTATTTCATTGACGATATATTCCTAAGCCTGTAATAGCTTCCCATCCTTCATTATAAGCTCTGTCACCCTTCTTCCGAAAGATGTGTTCCATTGTTTGCGATTATGTGTGTGGGTGTGTGCCCGTTTCTTAGTTACGTGATATACGAGAGCGTGATAGTTCAGGCGAAACATTTAGTGTATGCTTGTGTATGTCTCTGTGTATGTGTAAAGTCTGGCTCTGTCCAAAGTGTGTCCTTTTGTATATTAATACGTGTGAATGTGAATGAGAGTCTGTTCTTCAGGCAATAAATATATGAAAATGTGACAAGTGAGGAGAAACATTTGTGCGATGATCACTGCTCATCGCACGTAATCATCGCTGATCACCATGATAGACCTTACTTCTACTCATTCTAGGTTTTCTTGTTGCTGTTGTAGTTTCTTCTTCTTCTTCTTCTTCTTCTTCTTCTTCTTCTTCTTCTTCTTCTTCTTCTTCTTCTTCTTCTTCTTCTTCTTCTTCTTCTTCTTCTTCTTCTTCTTCTTCTTCTTCTTCTTCTTCTTCTTCTTCTTCTTCTTCTTCTTCTTCTTCTTCCCCTCCTTCTCCTTCTTCTTTTCCGTCTTCTGCTTGCTACTTTTCTTCGTCTTCATCTACCTTTTCTTCTTTTCCTTCATTATCTTTTACTTCTTTTTTATCTTCTTCACTCTTTATTTGTATATACACACATATGTTTTTGTGCGTTTCTTTGTGGCCGTGTGTGTGTATGTGTGGACGTTTCTGTTTGTGTGTGTGTAAATATCAATGATTTAACAATTTTGTCTCCACACTCCTTACCTTCTGTCTCTCAGTCTCCACCCAAATCCTTCTTCTTCTTCTTTGGACAGACGTGTGTTTGTGCCTATATCCGAGTGTGGGTGAATGGGTATTCATGTTGATATTAGTATGTTTGCGAGTGTATCAGCCCTCATCATTTCAATAGGAAACCCAACAGCTTCTTGTTCGCTACATCATCAGTTCCATTATAGGATCGAGTGGCCAAGGGAATCATTAGCACGGACCACATTCGATTTCGGTTCAACTCCTCAGCTCCAATCCCCTATTCTCTCTCTCTGCCATTGTATACGCACGCACACACACACACACACACACACACACACGCACACATATATATATATATATACATATATTCTTGTATGTTTGAAAATGCGGCGATTTGTCTATTTTGTGTGTTTGTGCTTCTCTGGTTCTTCGACTTCTTTCTCGTCCTCTTCTTCAATTACCTTTCTCCCTCTCTTCTTCTCCCCCTCCTTCTTCTCCATCTTTTCTTCTGGTAGCAACTTGTCTTTGTATTCGTCCTCATCTACCGCTTCTCTTTTTCCTTGATCCGCTTTTACTTCTTCTTTCTCACTTAGTATATTCACACATCTATATTCTTGTTTGTTTGTGAGTTTGTCAATGTGTGGATGTGTCTGTGTGACTCTGTGCGTTTGTATAAATATCAGCGATAATCATCAACAATGACTGTCCCTTCTTATTGTATTTATGTCTTCATTATTCATATTCCTTTTCCCCTTTGATAACCAGATCATTCGTCTTCTCCATTTTACTCTCTTTCTTTGAAATTTCCATCTCTATGTAATTTTTCTCTTCTGTCTTAAACTATTTATATGTTGTGTAAGTTTTCTTTCTTTCGCGTTTTCATCTTCTCCTTTAAATCTGACCACAAAATTTATACCTTGTTTTGTTACATTATCAATATCATTTCTTCTTCCTGTCCTGCTTTTCATTCTTCATTTTCTTCTTGTTACTTCAGCCTTCATCTTCTTCTACTACTACTACTACTACTACTACTACTACTACTACTACTACTACTACTACTACTACTTTCTCGTCTATTTTTTCTTTATCTTCCTCTTCTCATTCTTCTCTTTCTTCCTCTCGCTCTTCTCTTCATCATCATCATCATCATCATCATTACCATCCTTTACACAACAGTCCCGTGTTATTCTCCATATTCTTCTTCGTTTTCTGTTTCTTCTTTGTTTCATCCCACTTCTCGCATTTTTATTCTACATATTCGACTCCTCATTTCTACTCCTCTTACTTCATTTCTGCATTTTGATGTTTCTCTTCTTTTTCATCTTCTACTCCAGTCCATCGTCACATCTCCCTCTTTCTTCTCTTCATCTTATACTCCTCATGACTTTAATTTTTCTCCGTGCTCTTTTTCTTTTTAATTATTACGTTGTCAAAATTTTCACATACATTCTCCAACACTATTTTACATTTTCAATCATTCATGGTCTCTTTTTTCATATTAATCATCACTATTATTAATATTATCAATGTCACAAATATTTGCACCATCTACAGCAACGTCACTATTATCGTCATCAACCTATTCATCATCAAAGTCTTTTACTTCCAGCAGGTACTCGTTTAGCCATAATATTTTATGTTATACAAAAAGTTTATGAATTTCACCTATGAAAATATATTTTATGTTACAGATATTTGCAAAATAACAATATTGAAAAAATTGACGTAAGAGCTTTGCATAATCTGCCCAGTTTAAGTTCTCTGTAAGTTGGATATGTCTTGTTCATAAAATTTCATTTACAATATACTACTAAATATTCCCAATATTCTAATTCATATTCGCCACATCTCCTTGTCTCTCTCTACATTCTCAATGTCATATTAAGAATTCCCAGAGACATGCTAAACCCATCATTAACAGAATAATCAGCATTAACAACATCACTCCTATCATCATCATCATCATCATCATCATCATCATCATCATCATCATCATCATCATCATAATCATCATCACTACACACATTAGACATTTCCACTCTGTCCCATCATCATGTTCATTACTGCCACAGTGTCCACTATCAAATCTATTGGCACCGTTATACTTCGAATCCACCCCTCATTATCATCATCATTACCATCATTATCATCATGATCATGATCATGATGATCATCATCATCATCATCATCCTCCTCCTCCTCCTCCACATCATCATCATCATCATCATCGACACCATCATCATCATTAACATCATCATCATCGTTGCCGTGAACTTTATGGAATTAAACACCATCTTCTGATTCCCATCGCTTCCATCATTTAATTGCTTAGCCTAATTCTGTCACAAATATGTTCTGTATAATTGCTTATTACCTGAATTCTATGTTCCAGGAATTTAAGTTCAAATGACATGTGGGCTATCGAGGCCGACATCTTCCGAGGTCTGTCCAGTTTAGCAACTCTGTAAGTAGAATAATTTATTTTTATAGGATTTCATCGGCGTTATATTTCTAAATCCATAATATATACCCATCTTTCATTTAAAGCTACCCCACCCACCGTTCTACAATTTCGTTTTATTGTTTGGAAATCGTCGTGTGGGTGAGTGTGCGCCCATTTCTTAGATGTGGGATATATGACGATGTGATAGTTCAGGGGAAATATCTGGTACATGCATGTATTTGTCTTTATGTATGCGGAAAATCTATTTCTGTCCAAAGTGTATGTTTTGCACAGGGTGACCAAAAAGAAAAACAGATCTCACAAAACTTTGAATAAAACTATTAAAATAAAGCGACGCAGAGGAATAGATCGAGAGTGCGATTTCAGGAGAGACTGATCAGTAGGAAGCGTGACATTGAGTGGGTACCGCATTCACTGTTTTTGGACCCCTCCCAGATTTTTTTATCAGTGTGGATGTCTGAAGGAAAATGTTTACCAGAAACGATTGGTTGTCTGAAGTGAGCAAACACAGCAGAAATCAGGAAAATCACCACAGTGGAATGCATTCGAGTAATTGACAATGTTGCGCGGCGTATGTAATTTGGAGCATATCTAGAAAAGAACACGATGTTTATGCAAAGGGTACGATCGTACACAGACCGATGTTCGCTTTCAGCAAATTTCAAAAATGTTGCTGAAATTTTGTTTGATTTAATAAAATGTTTTCGGTTCTGTTGTTTTGTTATTTGGGTGGAGGTCACCTTGTATTTTAATAAGCATGAATGTGAGTGAGGACATTCTCCAGAAATTTAAATATAAGTGTGTGACAATTAAGTAGAAGATTTAGTTGAAACGTGTTTATGTACACACACACACACACACACACACACACACACACACACACACACACACACACACACACACACACA
>NC_069009.1:10389966-10394100 GCF_001194135.2 Octopus bimaculoides
TATATATATATATATATATATATGTTAGCTTTGATGTAGTGAGCCTCTACACGAGTATCCCCATAACTTAGGACGAGAAGCAGTAGAGTTCTGGATACACAAACACTCACAAGGAATCCAAGGAAGTTTCTCCAAGGAGCTCATGCTTGAAGGGCTACAGCCAGTATTAGAAAATAACTACCAATACTACCCACGCATATATGGAACTGCGATGGGTACCAGAGTAGCACCTACACTTGCCGCACTAGTAATGGGTTATTCGGAAGGAAAATCAACCGCTTATCTCAGATTTCTTTTGGACAAAACTTCCACTCATACCTAGTGGGAAACTGGAAAAGATACTTGGATGACTATTTTATATTCTGGAATAGAAGTAAGAAAGACCTTAAAATGCTTTTGAAATAATAAACGGCGTCCATGGATCAATCCAATTTATGAAAATGAATGGAAGAGAACTCCCCTTCCTAGATATCTTAATAATTAAAGAGAATGACATTGTAACAACTGACCTCTAGTACAAAAAGCACGAACACAAACCAATATTTAGACTTTAGATCTTGCCATCCTTTCCATACAAAAGGAATATACCCTTTAATATGGAAAGACGAATATATACAGTAGTTTCGGGGACAAATAGAAGAGAAAAACGACTTGCAGAGTTTAACGTGTTCCTTAAAATACAAAAATACCCTCACCAAACTAATAGACCAATCAATGACTGAAGCTAAACATATCCCAATCCCTACACTAAGAAAAAAAACACTTACACTGAGGATAAACTAAAAAATGAACATAAAAATATCCCATTTCTTATCACTCACAATCCCAGGAACCAGCCAATTCTACACCAGTCGCCATGTCTTCGACAAATAATCAAGGAACAACAAAAAATCAACAGCCGAAGGCAACCACTAAATATTAAGAAACTTCTAACCAAACCAAGATTTAAATCAGAGGAAGAAATGAAGCAAGGTACGAAATGTGGAGACCCCCGATATGTCATATGTAATTGAATAGAACAGGGACCAGCCAAAAAATTTAAGATTGGAAAAGGTGAATGCAAATGTCAATTGCAAAAGGAAAAGCCTGATATATTGTATGACATGCCCACGATGCAACGAACACGAAATTGGGGAAACAAAAACTAACCAACCGGGTAAATGTGCAAAGACATCAGATAAATCATCTCGCACTCAGATGCATAGCATATGGTGATCATTTGGACACCTGTGCACAAGGAAAATTTACAAGTTTTCCTTCTGCATAAAATAAATCAATAGAATGACCTTCTCCGGAAGGCAAAAGAGGAATATTTCATATGATTTTTGAGTCCAAAACTAGACAGGAAACAGTCAACAACAATCTTACTGAAAACAACTTTCACTATATGTAATAACATAAATACTGAAAGCGCTTGCACATCTACAAAAGCAAAAACCACCCCACATTTTGTGAAGTCTCTTCCAAAAGGTTAGTGTCTTCTCTCCATATATATATATATGTGTGTGTATATATATATATATATATGTATATATATATATATATATATATATATATATACAAATATGTATGAATGAGTGTGTATATGTGTATATATGCATACGTAAATACCTGTATGCACGCATGCATGTGACTGTAAATGCGTGTGCAACTGCGCGCACGTGTGTGCGTTTGCATGTATATATATATACGTGTATGTCCACGCATCTGCGTGTATGTATACATATTCGCAAATATATATGTACATGAGTGCATGCGTACATATGCCATTATACCGACTTTCCTCCTCTCCTATTCCTGCTTATCACTAACCTATCACATACATCTATTTATACTATTTTGATATGCTTGTATTCTTCCCTCCACCTCAAATTTTACTACCAAAACTACTACTCACTTCGGTATTACACCAACCATACCTTTCCTCTAACCATCCCTTGATGTATATCACCTCTACTCATATATCTCACTTCTTACCTTCTCATCTATTCCTATCCGTTCCCCACAGCTCTCTCATCCTCCCATCACATTATCTTGACCACCAACAAACACTCCCTTTCTCACTTCCTTCACCCTTTCTTCACTTTTTCACTCTTTATTTGTCTTTCTCCCATTTTATTTTTTCTTTTTTCTTTTTTTTCTTTCTCTTCCTATTTAAATTTGACCTATCTCCTCTTTCTAATCATGCACATCTCTCCACCCTGCATCTATCCATAAATACTGCCAATATATTCTCAAATGTTCATTCATATCACAAAACCCCCATCGAACCAGAAACACTGATTCCACGGATCTATACTTTGGAATGACTAAAGAGGAACTACAATTGCAGCTTACAGACCATGAACAGGAAACATCTTACGACTTCTATACATCATTTTCTCCGAATAATATCTTTATATATCTTATTTCTACTTTCATTCTCTTATTTTACTTTATATTCGCTAGCTTCTCCCTTTCCACAATAATTCGAACTAAATATTTTACACACCATCTCTGAAGAAGGGATATCTATAATTTCCCAGAAACAGGTGTAAGACTATGTCAATATAAAGGTCCTGAAAACGCCTCACACCATTGGATTTGTTATCGTATTCACTCAATATTTTGTTCCAGATACTTGACTTATAATGATATGAAGGAAATCAAAGCAGACACGTTCCGAAATCTGCCCAGTTTAACAAATCTGTAAGTTAAATCATTCTTTCTTAAACTATTTCGTTGACGATATATTTCTGAATCTGTACTATTTTTTCATCCTTCACTGTAAACTCCCTCATCTTTCTAAAGATATGTTTTATTGTTTTCGAATGTGTGTGTGAGTGTGATCTCATTTCTTAGTTATGTGATATATGAGAGCGCAATAGTTCAGGAGAATCATTTAGTATATGCTTGTGTATGTCTCTGTGTATGTGTAAAGCCTGTCTTCTCTTTCTTCCTCTTGATCATCGCTTTCATCATCGCCAGCCTTTTCCATGTTATTCTCCATATTCTTCTTCTTCGTTTTCTGTATCTTCTTTGCTTCATCCCACTTCTCGCATATTTATTCTACATATTCGACTTCTCATTTTTACTCCTTTTACTTTTCTTCTGCATTTCGATGTGCTTTTTCTTCTTCTTGATCTTCTACTCTAGTACCGCCTCACTTCACCCTCTTTCTTCTCTTCTTTTTTTTCTCTTACTCACTTCAATTTTCCAACGAGCTCTTTTTCTTTCATCCTTTCCATTGTCGCGATTCTCACATAAATTTCTCACCACTGTTTCATATTTTCAACTCTTCATAAACACCCTCTTCATATTCATCAATATTATCAACTTCACAAATATTTGTATCTTCTACAGCAAGGGCAGTATTATCTTCATCAATGTATTCATCATCATTTTCTTTTCTTACAGAAGGTATTCGTTTAACCATAATATATTATGCAACACTTTTGTAATTTCACCTTTAAAAATATTTTTTCTTTTACAGACATTTGCAAAGTAATAATATCGAAATCATTGAAGAAAGAGCCTTTGATGTCCTGCCCAGTTTAGGATATCTGTAAGTTAGATAAGCCTTGCTCATAAAATTTCATTGACAATATACTAATAAATATTCATAATCTTCTCATTAATATTCGCACCATATCCTTATTTCTCCTTACATTCTCAAAGTGTTTTGATAGAAAGGTGAGATTGTGAGTGTCTGTACATATGTGTGTCTGTGATGTGAATCTCAACATACGTTGGTATGTATAATATTTTGCGTGCTACCGAACCTGCTCCATGTTTTTGTCCACTCGAACGTGTGTTCATTAAGAACTATGGACAATGCTGTTACTACAACCACAACAACAGTGACTACTACTACTACTACTACTACTACTACTACTACTACTACTACTACTATGTATTTCTTTTTATTGCTCTTTCATTCATTCTTTTCTTGTTCTTTTAAATATTCTTATTCCTATATCATATATTCTCGCAAACAGAATATGAGCCACATGTATCCTCATTTCCATCATCATTCGCATCATCATTATCATCTATTTTTTCCTCTTTCCATTTCTTCCTTTTCTACTTCTGCATCAATTTTTTGTTTTATACTTCTTCTTCTTCTTCTTCTTCTTCTTCTTCTTCTTCTTCTTC
>NC_069009.1:10394110-10400177 GCF_001194135.2 Octopus bimaculoides
TCTTCTTCTTCTTCTTCTTCTTCTTCCTCTTCTTCTTCTTCTTCTTCTTTGTATTCATTAATTTTATGTATATAATAATAATAATAATAATAATAATAATAATAATAATAATAATAATAATAATGATAATAATAATAATCCTTCTTCTACTTCTTCTTTTGATTATTATTATTATTATTATTATTATTATTATTATTATTAACCTCCCTTTTTTTCTCTTCCTACTCCTTAATTTACTTCTTCTTTGTCTTCTTGAATTAATCATCATCGTCTACTGATTTCCATTGCTTCCATCATTTAATTGCTTAGCAAAATTCTGGCACAAATATGTTCTATACAATTGCTTATTAAATTCAATTTTGTTTTCCAGGGATTTAAGTTCAAATTATATGAAAGAAATCAAAGCCGACATCTTCCAAAATCTGTCCAGTTTAACAACATTGTAAGTAGAATACCTTCCCATCCTTCATTTGAAGCTACCCCAACCGACTTTCAACAGATGTGTTTTATTGTTTGGGAATCGACGAGTGTGTGTGTGTGCCCATTTCTTAGATATGTGATATATGGCTGTGATAGTTCTGAGAACGATCTGGTGCATGTATGGGAATGTATTTATGTATGCGGAAAAATCTATCTCTGTCCAAAGTGTATGTTTTATACAGGTTGACCAAGAGAAATGACAAAGACCTCACAAAACTTTGAATAAAACTGTTTGAATAAAACTCCACAGACGTATAGATCGAGATGAACTGTGGTTTCAGCAAGACGGGGCCACCCACCATGCATCAAATGAATCCCTAGCCTGGCTGAGAGAGCGATTTCAGGAGAGACTGATCAGCAGGAAATGTGACGTTTAGTGGGCACCTCATTTACTGGTCTTGGAAACCCTAGATTTTTATCAGAAGTGGCATCTCAACGATTGTTGAACTGAAGGCAGCAACCACAGCAAAAATCAGGGAACTGCTCAAAGAGGAATGTGTTCGTGTAATTGACAATTTTGTTCGACGTATGCAATTGTTTTGGCAACGTATGCCATTTGGAGCATATTTTGAAAAGGACATGACATTTATGCAAAGGGAATGATCATACACGGACCGAAGTTTAAGTCCAACAAATTTCAAGATATTTGCTGCACCTTTCTAGTGTAGGATTTAATAAAACATTTTTGGGCTTTATTTCTTGGTGACCAGCCTGTATATTAATGAGTGTCAATGTTAGTGAGGCCCCCCTCCAGAGATATGAAGTATATCAGTGTGTGGCAATTAAGCAGAAAAATCAGTTTAAATGTGTTTATGTACATATATTTAAAGAGATTTAGAAATAATATTTCTATTTTTGAAAAACCAGTAGATGTGTTCCACTGAATATATATATATATATATATATATATATATATATATATATTACAATTAAACATTCGGACAGACAGTTAACAGCGAGGCTTGCTGGGTTCGGGTACACCACATTGATAAACATCATATCATATTTAGCATCACCATAGATGTGCTAATCCCCGTCATTATAAGAATAATCAACATTAACAAAATCACACCCATCATCAGCCTCTTCATATGTTCGTCATCATCACTACAAACCAATACGTTATTTCTTCAACATATTCCTCACTACTATATCACCCACTATCAAATCTACCACCGTCAAAATCGACCTCTTCCCATTAATCACCATTACAATCATTTACATGTACATCATCATCGGTGCTAAGAACTTTATGGAATCAAACATAATCTCGATCTACATTCCAAACCCGGCATCATCTAATTTTTTCGCCAATCTTCTGTCACAAATATATTCTTTACAATTCCTTCTTAACTCAATATTGCATTCCAGATACTTGAATTATAATGACATGAAGGAAATCAAAGCAGACACGTTCCGAAATCTGCCCAGTTTAACAAATCTGTAAGTTTAATCATTCTTTCTTACACTAATCCGTTCACGATATATTTCTAAATCTGTACTATCTTTCCATGCTCCAATTGAAGCTCCCTCCCTTATGTTTCCAAAGATGTGCTTTATTGTATGCGAATATGTGCGTTTTTTGAGTGTGTTCCCATTACTTAATCATGTTGTATATGAGAGCGTTATAGTTCAGACGAACCATTTAGTGTATGCTTGTGTATGAGTGTGTGTATGTGCATAGTCTCTCTCTGGTCAAAGCGCGTCATTTTGTATATTAATATGAGTGAATGTCAGTGAGAGCCTGTTCCACAGATAATAAATATTTGAAATTGTGACACTTGAGCAAACAAATCTGTGCCATGATTACCTCTGCATCACCATTGACTACCATAACAGAATTTACTTCTTATCCTTTTTGTAGGTTTTGTTGTTGTTGCTGCACTCATTGTCCTTGTTTTTGTTGTTGTTGTTATTTTACTTTCTTCTTCTTCTTCTTCTTCTTCTTCTTCTTCTTCTTCTTCTTCTTCTTCTTCTTCTTCTTCTTCTTCTTCTTCTTATTATTATTATTATTATTATTATCAATATTATTTATTTTTCATATCTTCTCCACATTTCTATTTTACTCATTCGACTTCCCCCTTCTCCTCCTTTTATTTCTTTTTGACCTTTTGATGTCGTTTCTCTTCTTCTTCTTCGTTTTCTACTCAAACCCCTTGTCCCTTCTCCGTTTTTCTCATTTTCTTTTTATTCTCCAAACGCTTCAATTTTTCTCCGAGCACTTTTTCTCTTTTTTCATTGCGTTGTCACAAATTTCAAATAAAATTACCATTCCTCTTTTATATTTTCATTTCTTCATGATCACTCTCTTCATATTCATCATCATTATCATTAATATTATCAACATCACACAATTAGCCCCAAATACAGCAACATCAAAATTATCTTCATCGTTTTATTCATCATGTTCATATTCTTCCAGCGGGTATCCGTTTTACCTATATTATTGTTTATTATACAACACTTCTATAATTTCATCTATGAAAATATATTATATGTTACAGATATTTGAAAAATAATAATATCGAAAAAATTGAAATAGAAGCTTTCCGAGACCTGCCCCGTTTAAGTTCTTTGTAAGTTGGATAAGTCTTGTTCATAAAATTTCATTGGCAATATACTACTAAATATTCAAAATATTCCTATTAATATTTGCAAAATGTCCTTCTCCCTATTGTTAATTATTTCGATGGAAATTGCTCGTGTGTACCTTTAAATACGTGTGTCTGCGGGTGTGTGCATCTGACAATGTTTTGGCATGTATGATACATTATGTTCCACCCACGTTAATAGTTCTTCTTATCTACTTCTACTACTGACATCCATCTTACTACTACTACTACTACTACTACTACTACTACTACTACTACTTTCTTTTTATCGCCTTTTCATACATTTTCTCTTCTTGTTCTAAATATTTTTGTTCACTAATTTCTGCAACAAGACTATCGGTAAAATCTTACAACTCTTACATCGTCGTTAGAATTATCATCATTTTATATATCATAGTACACAGTTATTCATATATATAATTTCTGTTCATTTTCTTCTTCTTCTTCTTCTTCTTCTTCTTCTTCTTCTTCTTCTTCTTCTTCTTCTTCTTCTTCTTCTTCTTCTTCTTCTTCTTCTTCTTCTTCTTCTTCTTCTCTCTCTCACTTTGTATATACAAACATATAAATTCTAGATTGCTTCTGTGTGAGTGCGTGAATGTGTAAAGTACCTGTTTGTGTGTATAAGTATCAACGATATAGATCAACAATCAATTAATCCTCATCGTGTTCTGGTTTCCATCGCTTCCATCATTTAATTGCTTCGCCAAATTCTGGCACAAATATATTTTATACAATTGCTTATTAATTCAATTTTATGTTACAGGGATTTAAGTTCAAATGATATGAAGGCAATCAAAGCCGACATCTTCCGAAATCTTCCCAGTTTAACAAATCTGTAAGTAGAATTAGATCTTTTTTATAGGATTTCACCCACGTTATATTTCTAAATGTGTAACATAATTCCATCCTTTATTTGAAATTCCCTCATCCGACTCTCCAAAGATGTATTTACTGTTTGCGAATCTGTGTGTCTGAGTGTGGACACATTTCTTAAATATGATATATATGACAGTGTACAGGGGACCTATCTGGTGCATGCGTGTGTATATTCCTAGATATGCAGAAAATCTATCTCTGTCCAAAGTTTATATTTCGTTCAGGGTGACCCTCTACCAACAAATATCCACAAATCCACAAATCGTTTTATAAAACTGTTTGAATAAATCGACGCAGTGAAGATGATCGCGATGAATAATACTTCCAGCAAGATGAGGCCACCCACCACGCATCAAATGAATCTCTAACCTAGCCGAGAGAGCGATTTAAGGTGAAATTCGCCAGCAGCAATTGTGACGTTGTGTGGACACCGCATTCACCGCACTTGAACTCCGCCAGATGTCTATCTGTGGGGGTAACTCACGGATAATATTCACGAGAACAAGCATCAATCGATTTTTGAAAAGTAGGTGGCAATCACAGCAGAAATCAGGGAAATCCCCCAACGAGGCATGTTTTCGAGTAATTGATTTGTTACCATAAGCTTTACATCATCTATATTTTCTGTTTATTGTTGTTGTTGTTGATGTCAGTCTTCTTCTCCTTCTTCTCGATCTTCTTCTTCCACTTCGTCTCCTCCTCCTTCTTCATCACCATCAGCAGCATCTTCATTTTTTCTCTTTTTCTACGTCTTCCACTTCTCCCTTTCCTTAACTTGTTCTTCTGCGGTGAGTTTCAATTTCTATTGATTTCTTCTTCATTTATCCTTTCTTGTTCTTTTCTCCTTTCTGCATCATTTTCTTGATTCTGTATTCTGTGGAACCCTATACTATGTAAATCTCAACCACAATTACCGGTAGAAATTCTCATCTACTCGTCCATATCCTCATCAGCGACCTTCCTCATATTTTCGTCTTAACTTTCTCAATTATAAACAAACTGAAGTTCATTATGGTTCCCTTCTTCATCAACATCATTCATTACCACAAAATACTGCCATCAAATGCAGAGTCTGAGACACTATCATCATCATCGTCATCGTTAACATCCCCACATACATCATAATATCATATTCAGGATCATCATAGACGTTCTAATCCCCGTCATTATCAGAATAATCACCATTAACAACATCAACTCTATCACCAGCTTCTTAACATCTTCGTCATCGCTACAAACCATACACTTTTCTTCTCTTTCTCATCAACATATTCCTCACTACCATATCGTCTATTATCAAATCTACGACCGTCAAAATCCTTCTACTCTATCCCCACCCCTTCACCATCATTTCAATCATTAACATCAACATCATCATTGCTGCTAAGAAATTTATGGAATTAATCATAATCGGGATGGGCAATCATCTAATCGGTTCGACGATTTTCTGTCACAAATATATTCTTTACAATTCGTTCCTAACTCACTCTTTTGTTTCAGATACTTGGCTTATAATGATATGACGGAAATCAAAGCAGACACCTTCCGATATTTGTCCAGTTTAACAAATTTGTAAGTTAAAATCATTCTTTCGTTTACTATTTCGTTGACGATATATTTCTAAATATGTACTCTCCTCCCATCCATCATTTGAAGCTCTCTCCCTTGTGTTTGCAAATATGTGTGTGTGGGCGTGTGTACCCATTTCTTAGTTATGTGATATGTGAGAGCGTTATAGTTCAGACGAACCATTAAGTGTATGCTTGTGAATGTATCTGCGTATGTGTAAAGTCTGTCACTTCTTCTTCTTCTTCTTCTTCTTGTATTTTAATTTTTCTTTCTCCTTTTCCTTCATCTTTCGTTTCTTTTACCTCTTTCTTCTTCATCAACGTCCGTTCCTTCGTCTTCTTCTTTTTGGTTATTTTATTTCTTTGTTGCTTCGACTTTTTTCTCATTTTCTTCCTCTTCCAGTTCTTCTTAGCCTTCTTCATTTTGTTACATTATTCTTCGTTTTCATTTTCTTCATCGTCTTTTTGTTCTTCTTCTTAATTCCATTCTTCTTCTTCTTCTTCTTCTTCTTCTTCTTCTTCTTCTTCTTC
>NC_069009.1:10400187-10404309 GCF_001194135.2 Octopus bimaculoides
TCCTTTTCCTTCATCTTTCGTTTCTTTTACCTCTTTCTTCTTCATCAACGTCCGTTCCTTCGTCTTCTTCTTTTTGGTTATTTTATTTCTTTGTTGCTTCGACTTTTTTCTCATTTTCTTCCTCTTCCAGTTCTTCTTAGCCTTCTTCATTTTGTTACATTATTCTTCGTTTTCATTTTCTTCATCGTCTTTTTGTTCTTCTTCTTAATTCCATTCTTCTTCTTCTTCTTCTTCTTCTTCTTCTTCTTCTTCTTCTTCTTCTTCTTCTTCTTCTTTTAGATCTTTTCCTTCGTCCACTTCTTATTCTTATTCTTCATCTTTTGATCCTTCTCTTTCTTCTCCTGTTTTTGCTTCATCATCATTCTCTACTCAACAGTTTCTTATTATTGTTCTCCATTCTCTCATTCTTCCTCATTTCATCCCATTTTCCATATTTTTATTTTATTCAATCGACTTCCCACTTCTACTTCTTTTCCGTCTTTCCTACCTTTTGATGTTGTTTCTTTTCTTCTTATTCTTCTACGTCAGCCATTCGCTCCTTTCTCATTTTCTTTTTATTCTCCAAACGCTTCAATTTTTCTCCGCGCACTTTTTCTCTTTATGCATACCGTTGTCGCAAATTTCATATTAAATTTCCACGACTGTTCTTTTATATTTTTATATCTTCATGCTCACTATCTTCATATTCACCATCATTATCATCAATATTATTACCCTCACAATATGCACAGTCTAGAGCAACGTCAAAATTATCTTCATCATTCTATTTATCCTGTTCTTATTCTTCCTCCAGCAGGTATTCGTTTAGCCATAATATTTTTATTATATAATACTTCTAAAATTTCACGTTTGAATATATATTTTATGTTATAGATATTTGCAAAATAATAATATCGAACAAATTGAAATTCGAGCTTTCAATGACCTGCGCAGTTTAATATCTCTGTAAGTTGGATAAGTTTTATTCATAAAATGTTATTGACAATATCTTACTAAATATTCAAAATATTCCCATTAATATTTCAACAATGTCCTTGCCCCATCCCTACAATGTGTTTCGATAAAGATGTGTAACTGTTTGTGAGTGTCTGTAAATATGTGTATCTGTGGGTGTGTCAATCTGAATGTGTCAGCATGTATAACATTTTGTGTTCCACACACCCTGCTAGTTCTTCATATCCACTTGAACGAATTTTCCTCTACTACTACTACTACTACTACTACTACTACTACTACTACTACTACTACTGATTAAACTACTACAAATGCTATTATGCCTTTCACTCATTTCACATTTCTCTCACTCCGATGTCATCATTATACATAAACAACGCATCTTCGTTTTTATACCATTTTCATTCAGAGTCTTTTTCTCTCCTTGTTCTAAATATTCTTGTTCATAAATTTCTGCAACAATTATGTCAACCACATCATTCTTCATTTACATCACCATTAGCTTAATCATCATTACCATCATCATCATCAAAGTAAACTAAAGGACATTATGTAGTTCGTCATCATCATCATCATCTACATTTCTCCTTCCATGAATTCCTTTTCTACTTCCACACCAGTTTCTTTTTTATATATTTTATTTTTGTTCGTTTTACACTCGGTCGTCGTTTTCTTCTTCTTCTTCTTCTTCTTCTTCTTCTTCTTCTTCTTCTTCTTCTTCTTCTTCTTCTTCTTCTTCTTCTTCTTCTTCTTCTTCTTCTTCTTCTTCTTCTTCTTCTTCTTCCCTTTTTCTTCTGAGTTTCGCCTTCTTTTTTCGTGACTTTCCAAATGTTTTTTTCTCATGATTTCCCCATATTTCATCACTTATTTATCAATCGCTTGATTTCCTATTCCTCTAAATTCAATTCTATCTAAATCACTACCACATCCGACCCGGAAATCATCGATGTTCTCGTCCGTATCCTCATCACCGACATCCTTCTTATTTTCTTTGTTGAATTTCTTGTTCATAAACAAGTAAAATTCATCATTTTCCTCTTCATCAACATTATTCATTACCACAAAATGCTGCCATCACATGGCGAATGTTCAACACAACCATCTTCATCACCAGCATTAGCATCATCATTTTCAATGTCATATACAGAATCACCATAGGCATGTTAAACCCCATCATTATTAGAACGATCAGCACCAGCAGCAGCGTCCTATCATCAGCATTAGACATATCTTCGTTATCATCACAAGGCACCCTAGGCACATCTCCTCTGTCTCATCATCATACTCATAACTACAACAACGTCCACTGTCAATTCTGCCGACGCCATTATGTCTATAATCCACCTCCTCATTTATCATCATCATCTCACCACAACCACCACCATCACCACCACCACCACCAC
Source organism: Octopus bimaculoides (assembly GCF_001194135.2). Classification (NCBI taxonomy): domain Eukaryota; kingdom Metazoa; phylum Mollusca; class Cephalopoda; order Octopoda; family Octopodidae; genus Octopus; species Octopus bimaculoides. The sequence goes on from NC_069009.1 coordinate 10,402,545, forward strand.
CACCACCACCACCACCAGCATCATCCACCTCCTCATCATCATCCTCATTATCATCATCGGTTCCATCATTTAATTGATTAGCCAAATTCTGGCACAAATATATTTTATACAATTGCTTATTAACTCAATTTTATGTTACAGGGATTTAAGTTCAAATGATATGAAGGCAATCAAAGCCGACATCTTCCGAAATCTTCCCAGTTTAACAAATCTGTAAGTAGAATTAGATCTTTTTATAGGATTTCATCCACATTATATTTCTAAATGTGTCATATAATTCCATCCTTTATTTAAAATTCCCTCATCCGACTCTCCAAAGTTGTGTTTATTGTTTGCGAATCTGTGTCTGAGTGTGTACACATTTCTTAGATATGATATATACGACAGTGTGATAGTGCAGGGAAATCATCTGGTGCATGGAGGTGTATGTCACTATGTATGCAGAAAATATATCTCTGCCCAAAGTTTATTTTGTGTACAGGGTGACCTCCAAACCCCACCCACAAGAACCAGAAATCTTTGAATAAAATTGTTTGAATTAACCGAGGCAGAGGAATAAATCAGAATGAAAAATAGTTGCAGCAAGATGGAGCCATCCCCACGCATCAAATGACTCCCTAGCGTAGGTGGGAGAGCGATTTGAGATGCGATTGTTCAGCAGCAACTGTGACGTTGAGTCGATACCGCATTCACCAGACTTGAACACACCAGATTTTTATCTCTGGGGATAACTCAAGGATAACGTTCACGAGAACAACCTTTGAACGATTTTTGAACTGAAAGTGGCAATCCCAGCAGAAACAAGAGTAATCCACAACGAAGAATGTTTTCGAGTAATTGATAATTTTGCGCGACGTATACCATTTTGAGCATATTTTGAAAATAACATGATTTTTTTGAAAAGGAAATGATCGTACACAGACCGAAGTTTCAGTCCAACAAATGTCAAGAAATATATATATATATATATATATATATATATATATACAAAAATAAGAGGAATGACCAGCAAAAGTGGACTCCTATATGCTAGAAATAGATGCCGAATCATCTAACCACGAAAGAAATATGTCTTCTCAGTAAAACTTTAGCGACACAACAGACTGTAAAAGGGCAAGACAAATGAAAAAATACTAAATAAAAAAGCGATTAACCTACGTACCATGGTTTCTTCTGTTAAAATTTACATAAGTAAATATCTGCAGGATCGTCAGCGTAGTCTATCGATTAGCGATGCAATTTCCAGAAATAGACACAATTCTACAAATTACATTCAGTGTATCCTTTCAAATGTTTTCAATCTGGCGCGCTAAGTCCGGAAATAATTCTGCAGTTAATAAATTTTTGGAGCTAATTTACCGGTTTGAGAACATTATTGTATAAAATTTATTTATGAGGGTAGAAGTTGATATTAGTCAATTAGAACCAGTGGTCTAGCATATAAAACAAAAAATCCGAAGATTAAAATTATATTACATACAAAAATCGACAGACTACGCTGACGATCCTGCAGATATTTACTTATGTAAATTTTAACAGAAGAAACGTAGGTTAATCGTTTTTTTATTTAGTATTTTTTCATTTGTCTTGCCCTTTTACAGTCTGTTGTGTCGCTAAAGTTTTACTGAGAAGACATATTTTTTTCGTGGTTAGATGATTCGGCATCTATTTCTAGCATATAGGAGTCCACTTTTGCTGGCATTCCTCTTATTTTTGTATGTAATATAATTTTAATCTTCGGATTTTTTAATATGCTAGACCACTG
>NC_069009.1:10404319-10407145 GCF_001194135.2 Octopus bimaculoides
CATATATATCTGTTAATTCCATGTTTTGTCCTCATGATTTCTTCTTATTTTCTCCTTTCTCTATCATTCTCTTGAATCTTTATTCGGTGGAAGACTATACTATGTAAATCCCAAACACAATTGCCGACCAAAATTCCCACCTCCTCATCCACATCCTCATCAGCATCGTCCTTCACATTTTTGTTCTTACTTTTCTCAATCGTAAACATACAGGAGATCATTATGGTCCTCTTCTTCATCAATATCATTTGTTACCACAAAATACTGCCATCAGACGCAGGATCTTAAACACTATCATCATCATCGCCAACGTTAACATTCCCATCTACACCAAAAACAATATCATATACAGCATCACCATAAACACGATCATCCTCGTCATTACGAGAATACTAAACATTAACAACAGCTCCATCATAAGCATCTTAACATGTTCATCATCATCACTACAAACCATATACTATTCTCTTCTGTCTCATCAACATATTCCTTACTACCATATCGTCCATTATCAAATCCACCACCAAAAAATCCTTCTACTAGACATGCGCCTCTTCATCATCGTTACAATCCTTAACATCAGTATCATCATCGGTGCTATGTACTTCATCGAACTAATCAAAATCGCGATCTATATTCCACCCCCAGCATCATCGAATTGTTTCGCCAAATATTTTCTATACAATTCCTTCTTAACTCAATATTATCTTCCAGATATTTGACATTTAATGATATGAAGGAAATCAAAGCAGACACCTTCCAAAATCTGCCCAGTTTAACAAACATGTAAGTTAAAAACATCCTTTCTTATACTATTTCGTTGACGATATATTTCTATATCTGTAATATCTTCCCATCCTCCAGTTTAAGCTTCCTCATCCCACTTTCAAAAGATCTGTTTTGTTGTTTGGGAATATGTGAGTGTAAGTGTGTGTGTGTGTGTTTGAGAGAGGGGGGGGGTAAGAGAGTGTGTGTAGCCATTTCTAAGCTATGTGATATACGAGAGCGTGATAGTTCAGGTGAACCATCTGGTGTATGCTTTTGTATGTGTAAACTCTGTCTCTTTCCAAAGTGTGTCATTTTGTATATTAATATGTGTGAATGTGAGTGAGAGCCTGGTCTTCAGATAATAAAAATATGTAAGTGTGACAATTCAGGAAACAAATCTGTGTGATGTTTATGCTCCTATCACCAACTCATTGCGACCATAGACTTTACTTCTGCTTCATCTTGGTCTTGTTGTTGCTGTTGCAGTTCTTGTTCTTCTTTTTCTACTTCTCCTCTTTCTTTTTCTTCGTGTACTTCTTTTTTCCTCTCCTTGTTGTTGTTGCTGCTGCTGCTGCTGCTGCTGCTGTTGTTATTGTTGCTGTTGCACTCTTCTTCTTCTTCTTCTTCTTCTTCTTCTTCTTCTTCTTCATATTGTCCTTCATTTTCTCTTTCTTCTTCATTTCATCCTGCTTCGCGCATTTCTATTTTTCTCATTCCACTCCCACTTCGACTTCTCTTACATCTTTCCTAGCTTTTGATGTTACTTCTCTTCCTCTTAATCTTCTGCGCCACCCCTCGTCCTTTCTCTCTCCTTCTCATTTTCTTTTTATTCTCCTAACCCTTCAATTTTTCTCCGAGCACTTCTTCTTCTTATTCCTTCCTTTGTCGCACATTTCACATAAAATGTCCACCACTGTTTTATATGTTCATATCTTCATGATCACTCTCTTCATATTCATCATCATAATCATCAATATTATCAACCTCACAATTTGCAGCGTCTAGGGCAACGTCAAAATCATCTTCATCATTCTTTAACTTCCAGAAGGTATTCGTTTAGCTATAATATTCTTTATTATACAATACTTCTAAAATTTCACCTTTGAAAATATATTTTATATTCATAGATTTTTGCAAAATAGTAATATCGAAAAAATTGAAGTAAGAGCGTTTCATGATCTGCCCAGTTTAAGAACTCTGTAAGTTGGATAAGTCTTGTTCATAATATCTCCTTGAAAAGATACAAACAAATATTGAAAATATTCGCATTAAAATTTGCACAATTTCTTTGACCCTCCTTATAATGTGTTTCGACAGAAATCTGTGAGTGTTTGTGAGTGCCTGTAAATATGTGTGCCTGTGAGTGCGTGAATCTGAATATATGTTCGTTAGATCTTATCCACTCGAAGAAGTCTTTCTTTACAGCTACTGATATTGCTGTTACCACTACTACTACCACTGATACCAGTGTAACAACTACTACAAATACTATTGTTTTTCACTCATTTCACATTTCTTCCTCTCCAATCTCATCATAATGCATAAACAACGTATCTATGCTTTTATCGTTGTATTTTATTTATTCTTTTCTTCTTGTTCCGTTCTTCTAAATATTCTCGTTCATAAATTTCTGCAACAATAATGTCAACCACATCATTCCTCATTTACATCATCATTAGCATCATCATCATAGTAAACGGAAGGAATTATGTACTTCGTCATCATCATCATCATCATCATCTACTTTTTCTCTTTTCGCTGCTTCCTTTACTTGTACATGAATGTTTTTATATATCTTATATTTGTTTGTTTTCCACTCGGTCGTCGTTTTCTTCTTCCTCTTCTTCTTCTTTTTCTTCTTCTTCTTCTTTTTCTTCTTCTTCTCCTCCTCCTCCTCCAACTCCTCCCACTTCTTCTTCTCCTCCTCCTCCTCCCCTTCTTCTTTTTCTTATTCTTCTTCTTCGACTTCTCCCCCTCCACCTCCTCCTCCTTCTTCTTCTTCTTCTTCTTCTTCTCCTCTTCCTCCTCCTTCTTCTTCTTCTCCCCTCCCCTCCCCCT
>NC_069009.1:10407326-10410987 GCF_001194135.2 Octopus bimaculoides
CTCCTCCTCCTCCTCCTCCTCCTCCTTCTTCAACAATTCATCATCACCAACATTAATATTATCAACATCCATGTCATGTTCAGAATCAGTATAGACGTGCTAAACACCATCATTATCAGAGCAATCGTCATTAACAACATCACTCCTATCATCAGCATTATAATATCTTCGTTATCATCATTACACAACCTAGACACTCCTCCCGTGTCTCATCATCTTACTCATCACTACAACAACGGCCACTATCAATTCTGCCGACACCATTATACTTCTACTCCACCACCCCCTCTTCCTCCTCCTTCTAATCATCATCATCGTCATCATCATCAACATCATCGTCGGTGCCATGAACTTCATGGAATTAATCATCATCTTGTTCTGATTTCTAGCGCTTTCATTATTTAATTGCTTAACCGAATTATGTCAAAAATATGTTCAATACACTTGCTTATTAAATCGATTTTATGTTCCAGGGATTTAAGTTCAAATGATATTAAAGCAATCGAAGCCGACACCTTCCGAGATCTGTACAAGTTAAAAACACTGTAAGTAGAATAATTTTTCGATAGGATTTTGTCGCCGTTATATTTCTAAATCTTTATTATCTTCCTATCTGTAATTTGAAGCACCCTCGCCCGGTTTCCTAAGATGTGTTTTATTATTTACGAATCTCTGTGTGTGAGTGGTTGGTCTTTCCTTAGATATGGGATATATGACTTTGTGATAGTAAAGGGCAACCACTAGGGCATACGTGTTTATGTCTCTACGGATGCGGAAAATCTGTCTCAGTCCAAAGTGCATGTTTTGTATAGGGTGACCCATAAAAACAAAGAAACCACTAATCTTCGATTAAAATTGTTTTCATAAACAACGCAGAATTATAAACCGATATAAACAATGCTTCCAGCAAAACGGGGCCACCCACCAGGCGGCGAAAATCTCCCTCGCCTGGCTGAGTGCGATTTCAGGAAGAACTCTTAGCAGCTATTGTGATGTTGAAAGGGCACCGCATTCACCGGTCTTAAACCACATGAGACTTGTATGTGTAGGGGTATCCCAAGGATGATGATTACCAGAACAACCCTCAGACGATTGGTGAGCTGAAAGTAGCAATCACAGTAGAAATCAGGGAAATCCATAAAGGGTAATGTGTTCGAGTAATTGACAATTTTGTTCGACGTATGCAAGCGTGTGCGCGACGTATGTCGTTTGGAGAGTATTTTGAAAATAACATAACTTTTATACAAAGGGAATAATCGTTCACAGACCCAAATCGTACACATATCGTACACAGACTTGAAATTTGTTGGATCATTCTAGGATTTAATAAAATCTTTATGGGGTCTGTTTTTTTTGGTGGGGGGGGGGAGGGTATATGTGTCCCATCAACATATTCCACACTACCATCATCATTGGTGCTATGAACATTATAGAATTAATCTTAATCGCGATCTATATTCCACGCCAACCATCATCTAATTGTTTAGATATATTTCTGTCATAGATATGTTCTATACAGTTCCTTCTTAACTCAATACTATCTTTCAGATATTTAACCTTTAATAATATGACGGAAATCAAAGCAGGCGCCTTCCGAAATCTGACCAGTTTAACACATCTGTAAGTTAAATCATTCTTCCTTATACTACTTCGTTGATGAAAATGTGTTAGCATGCATGACATTTCCCATTTCACCCAACACTGCTAGTTCTTATCCGTTGCAGCGAGTCTTCCTTTACTACTACTACTACTACTACTACTACTACTACTACTACTACTACTACTTGGTAGGCCTTCCACCTTTCTAGATCTCTCCCTCTTCTTTGTCATCATCATACAATAAACACGTATCTTTGTTTTTTTTCTCACTTTTACTCTTTCTTTTCTCCTTCTTCTTCTTCTAAATAGTTTCGTTCATAAATAATAATTTGAACCTCATCTAACCTCACTTCCGTCATCATTGGCATCATCATCATCATCTCAGTAAAAAAAGATCGTTATATACCCCGTCATCATCATCATCATCATCTCAGTAAAAAAAAAACATTATATACCCCGTCATCATCATCGTCATCATTTTCTTCTTCTTCTTCTTCTTCTTCTTCTTCTTCTTCTTCTTCTTCTTCTCCTCCTCCTCCTCCTCCTCCTTCTTCATCATATTTTGCTTCTACGTCAGTTTTTATACATTTTATTTTTGCTCGTATTTCTCTAAACCTTCATCACCTTCTTCTTTATCTTCTCTATTCTCCAAATTCTTTTCCTCTTTCCTCTCGTTTTCTTCTTTTCCTTCCCATTCACCGTTTCTTATTTGATCCGATTTTATAAGATTTACCAATTATATTTCCATATTCCTTAACTTCTATCTCTAAATCTAAACCTCTCTCTCTCTCTCTCCACACACATACACACACACACACACACACACACACACACACACACACATATATATATTCTTGCGTGTGTGTGTGAGTGTGTATAAATATGAACGATTATTATGTGCTTTAACACATCTACTTATTTTTCTTCTCCTTCCTACTATTGTTCTACTTATTCGACCTGTACCTCTTCTTCTTCTTCTTCTTCTTCTTCTTCTTCTTCTTCTTCTTCTTCTTCTTCTTCTTCTTCTTCTTCTTCTTCTTTATCATCATCATCATCATCGCCAGCAGTAACATCCTCATCAGCATCATCAGCATGACCATGGACATGCTGAGCTCCGTCACTATCAGAATAATGAACACGAAAAACATCACCTCCATTATTAGCATAACATCTGCACACCATACACTCTTCTCTTTTCCCTTATCATTATATGCATCACTACTACCATCACGTACACTATCATAACTCTTACCGCCACCATTATCCCCTCTTTCTTCTCCTCATTCTCTTTCTGCTCCTCCTCTTTCTCTCTTCTACTTATCCTCTTTCTCCTTTTCATAATCATTAACATCATCAACATTATCATTGTTTTGATGGACTCATTCATCATTGTGATCTACTTTCCACCCCATCATCATCAAATCTTTTAGTTAACATTCTGTCATAAATATGTTCTATACAACTCGGTTTTAACACAATTCTATGTTTCAGATACTTGTATTCAAATGGTATCCAGGCAATCACAGCGGACACCTTCGGAAATCTGTCCAGTTTAAAATATCTGTAAGTCGAATCATTAATTTTTATAGCATTTCATTGACGATATATTTCTAAATTTGTAATGTCTTCCCATCCTTCATTTCGAGCTCCCTTAGCCGTCTGTCCAAAGCTCTGTTTCATTATTTGTGAATTTGTGAGTGTGAGCGTAAGCCCATTTCTCCGATATGGGCTGTATCAGAGCGTGATAACATGTATTGGCTGTGTGGTAAGTAGCTTGCTTACCAACCACATGGTTCCGGGATCTGTCCCATTGCGTGTGACCCTGGGCAAGTGTCTTCTACTATAGCCTTGGGCCGACCAAAGCCTTGTGAGTGGATTTGGTAGCGGTTCGGCAAAAGAGACCAATAGAATAAGTACTAGGCTTCCAAAGAATAAGTCCTGGGTCGATTTGCTCGACTAAAGGCGGTGCTCCAGTATGGCCACAGTCAAAAGACTGAAACAAGTAAAATAGTAAAATAGTATATATATATACATATATATATATATATATATATATATATAT
>NC_069009.1:10411314-10412335 GCF_001194135.2 Octopus bimaculoides
TTCTTCTTCTTCTTCTTCTTCTTCTTCTTCTTCTTCTTCTTCTTCTTCTTCTTCTTCTTCTTCTTCTTCTTCTTCTTCTTCTTCTTCTTCTTCTTCTTCTTCTTCTCTTCCTCCTCCTCCTCTTTCTTCTTCTTTTATTTCTTTTATTCTTCCCTTACATCTCATCGACCTTCTTTTGCTACTTGATTCGCTTTTCTTATAAGCTTTACCAATTCTATTTCCATACACCTTATCTTCTGTCTCTAAATCTCTACCCAAATCGTTCTCATTCTCCTTTGATCATTGGTGTGTTTGGGAATATGTCTCAATGTGGATCACTGGACATACACTTCGATAGAGTATGTTTGAGAGTGTATCAGCCCTCAAAATTTGATCATAATTTTGCGTAGCTCTCTCACCTCTATCTCTCAATCTCCCTCTATTTCTACACACACACACACAGAGTCTTGTACATTTGTTTGTGAATGTGACTGGGAATAGGTGTCTACTTGTGTGTGTGTCTGCGTTTGTGTGTGGGTAGGAATATCAGCGATAATTATCAACCATGACTCTCACTTCCAATTGTATTTGGGATTATACTATTCATATTTCGGATTGTATTATTCATATTTATCTTCATCTATAATCACGAGATCATTCCTTTCTTCTTCCAAATTTCCATCCGTAAATTTTATTTCCCTTCAGTCTTCAACTATATATATATTATATATATGTATCTGACTTTACATCCACTTCTTCATCTCCATTTTTAAATCTAATCATATAATTTATGCCTTCATTTCTTATCTTCCCGTGAACTCAGTAACATTTATATCATCATAACTCATTTGCATCATCATTATCTTCACCAAAGTAAATAAAAGGGACATTATGGACTTCGTCATCATCATCATCGTCAACCATTTCTCATTTCGCTGCTGCGCTTTCTACTTTTAAATCAACTTTCTATGTATCTTATTTGTGTTCGTTTTCCACTGTCTCTTCTTCTTCTTCTTCTTCTTCTTCTTCTTCTTCTTCTTCT
>NC_069009.1:10412435-10414954 GCF_001194135.2 Octopus bimaculoides
TCTTCTTCTTCTTCTTCTTCTTCTTCTTCTTCTTCTTAATCTTCTTCTTTCTTTCTTTCTTTCTTTTTTCCATTCTTCGTCATCTGTTATTTTGTCTTTTTTTCTTCTTTTTTCTTCTTCATCCTCCTCCTCCCCTCTTCCTCCTCCTCCTCCTCCTCATCATCATCATATTCTTCTTCTTCTTCTTCTTCTTCTTTCTTTTTTCCCTTCTCCGTCATCTGTTATTTTTTCTTCTTTTTCTTTACATCTCTCCGCTCTTCTTCCTTCTTATTATCATTATCACATCTTAGTCATCAACACTACAAAAGGCGGTGCCCCAGCATGGCCGCAGTTAAATGACTGAAACAAGTAAAAGAGTAAAAGAGTAGAGAGTAACACTACAACCATATATTCTTCCGTTCTCCCTCATCATCCTATTCATCTGTATTATCAACACGTCCTCTACCAGCTGTACCACCACCCTCATGCTCCACCACTTACCCTTCATCATCATCTTTAGCAGCAGCATTATCTTCATCATCATCATCATCATCACTTCATCATCATCATCGCCACTCACATCATCATGAAACTAATCACCATCGTGTTCCAAGTTTACGTAACTTCCAGTATCTAATCGTTTAGCCAAATTTTTATCACAATTATGTTCCATACAATTGTTTTTGAACTCAACTTTATGTTCCAGATCTTTGACTGCTAATGGTATCAAGGAAATCAAAACAGACACCTTCCGAAATCTGTACCGTTTAACAAATCTGTAAGTTGAATTAGTGTTGTTAGTTAGTATGTCATTGACGATACATTTCTAAATGTGTAATGTCTACAAATACTTCATTTTAAGTACAGTCACCCGTCCTTACAAAGATGTGTCTTCATGTTTATAAATCTGTGAGTGTGGTCCCATTTCTTAGATACGGTACATATGACGGCATGATACTAGCGGGGAACAATTTAATGAATGTATATCTACAGCCTGTGTCAGCCCAAAATAAGTGGTATTGTTTGCGAGTGCCTTTGAATATGAGTGAGGGCATATTTACGAGTTTTCGGATTGATGAGTGTGTAGCAATTGAGGGGAAAACGTTAGTGGAAACTTGTTTATGGATATATGTCAGCATGTTTGTTTATGCATACATGTGTGCATGCGAGTTTATCAACATATATGTGTAATTCTGCGTGTGCATGATGTAAGGTATTTACAATTCCATCACCATTGATCGTCTCTTCTTCTTCTTCTTCTTCTTCTTCTTCTTCTTCTTCTTCTTCTTCTTCTTCTTCTTCTTCTTCTTCTTCTTCTTCTTCTTCTTCTTCTCTGTTTCTCATATCGTTCTACTATTTATTATTCGCCTGTTATTTTTTTTTTACTTTTCCTCATTTTCATTTTCTATTACGTCTTTCAATTGTACTAGATGTTAATGCTGTTTCCATATTTTGAACTTATTCCTCATATTCTGTTATCCTACTTCTCTTTTTTACCTTCTTTCTATCCTCTTTGTTCTTCCTTACAAACTTCAATCACTTTTCAGTTCAACTTTTCAAATTTCTTTCGCATCATTTTTGCAATTTTTTCTCATTTTAATCTTTTATCGCCAATCTCATCATTTCACCATCACTAACTTCAGCATTACCGTCATCAAAATAATCTGAATCAAGTGAAGACCCTTTACATCATCGTCATTTACATATTCATTATCATTGTTAACAGAAACAGCACCAGCTTCACAGTCATAATCCAAATCATAATCATGATCATCATAAACATCATCATCATCCTCATCATCATCATCATCATCATCATCATCATCATCATCATCATCATCACCATCGTTGTCGTCGTCGTTTTGTAATCATCATCATCTTCATCATTACCATAATTATCGACATCAGCATCGTTATCTCGAACTTTATCTCCGTTATCAGTAACCATATTACTTCATCAAAACACCCCCACTATCCTCCTTTCCACTGTCTCTTCCTTATATTAACCCAAGCTACCACGACCACCTCCATCACCACCTCTTTCCTACGTCTCTTCATTCCCTCATTCGTAATATTAATATCACCACCTTTCTCATCTGCATTTCTTCTACTCAAGTAAGTAATTATTTAACAATAATATTTTATATTTAATCAGAAAACAATTCTATACGTTTTCTAATCACCTAAAATTCTATTTCATTGTCATTTCGTTGATAATAATTCTTTACAATGTTACTCCTCTTTACGTATTCAAATCAACTAACATTTTCTATTACAGATATTTGAATGAAAATAATATCAGCACAATTCAAGTAGGAACCTTCGATGATCTTCCCAGGTTAACCTTTCTGTAAGTTAGATAAGTTCTGTTGATAATATTCCATTGACAATATATTACTAACAATTTAAAGTGTTCTTATTTTGTATCGCATTCCTTTCTTGACTCCCTCAATACTCTCATTCTTTTTGGATAGAAATATGAGATTGTTTGTGAAGTACTGTGAATATTTGTATCTGTGAATGGCATATATATATATATA
>NC_069009.1:10415472-10419619 GCF_001194135.2 Octopus bimaculoides
CCTTACCTCTCCAACACCATCCTCCTCACCAGCACCCATCATCGATCCTATCACATCACCGACTCCTCCACCTGAACTTCTAACAATATCATCTACTGCATTTCCTGCTCTCTCTCTGCCCTTCTCTATACATCGGGCAAACGGGACGCCGCTTGGCTGACCGGTTCGCGGAACACCTCCGAGACATCCGACTTGGCAATGACACCCCGGTTTCGCTGCATTTCGGCTCAACCGGTCACTCTTTGCAACACCTGTCCGTGTTCGGATTGTCCTTGCCCAGGAACCATCTGGACTCCCGTTTGCACGTGAATAGGGATTGATATTCTCTCTTCGCTACTTTGCGTGGCATGGGCTCACCTCTCCTCCCCTCTTCGTCTAACCTCCTCCCCTCACCTCTCTCCCCCTCACACTTACTTTCTCCCACCCACCTCTCCTCTCTTGCTCCGATTCATACTTCTCTTCACTCCTACACTCCTTCTCTCTTCTCTTCACTCCTACCCACCTTCTCCTTCCCCCTTCATCGATATGTAAATGACTTCCCATCAACCTGTACTAGAATGTCAGGAAAATTGTGAACCAGTGGTCTCTGCTTGACACCTCGAATTTGTTTAGGAGTAGAGCAAGCCTGGGGAATTACTTCTCTCTTCTTTATGCTGGTGAAAACTGGTCTAGAAGTTCTTGAGCTTTCTCTAAAGAGGTCGCTACTAGTGCAGCATCATCGGCAAAAAGTAGATCACGAATGATGCGGGAGTGTAGCAGTGTTCTGGCTTTAAAACTCTGATGATTGAATTGTCTACCACTTTTTCGAAACTGGAATTTCACACCACTTTGTATGTCGTCAAAATCATGCCTCAGCGTCACTGCAAAGAAAAAGTCAAACAAAACAGGAGCCAATAGATAACCTTGCTTTGTGCCGTTTGTAAAGTCCAGCCTTCATTCCCTTACGAAAGGAAATAACATGCACCATCTTGTTAGGTATACTAAGATTTTTCAGAACTTTCCAGAGTAATTGCTGGTTAACAGTGTCAAAGGTCTTAGGAAGGTCAACGAATATCAAGAGCAACTCTTGATTTTTCTCACGTGCCTTGTCCATGACCTGTCGGAGGGAAAAAAATCATGTCGAAAATGTCAGGACCAGAGCAAAATAAATCCACTCTGTGAATCTGGGTAGATCTTTACAACGTGTCTGATGATCCTGTCAAGAATAAGTCGAGCAAGTATCTTACCAGCAATAGCCAGAGCGATATTCCACGATGATTATCACAGAACTTCTGTTGCTTTTGTTCGTATACATATTTTGGATTGAGGCATCCTTGAAGTTTATGAAAAGGTCATGCGGTTTCTTAAAAGTTTCTGTCCACCATTCTTGTAAATTTCATGAGCGTAGCATCGCTGCCAGGTGCTCTATCAGAAGTCATCTGTTCAATAGTGTTTACCACTCTCAGAAAGGTTGGCTCCAGAGACAGTTCCAGTATTCCAGTGTACTGTGGAACAGACATTATTACGTCGTCATTAGTGACTGAGGTGGAGTTCAACACAGCTTCAAAGTGATCTTTCCATCATTTCAGGATGTCAGATTTGTCATTCAGGAGTGTCTCTCTATTCGATGAAAAATAGGTGTAATACCGTGCTCCTGAGGATCATACACTTTCTCGAGGCCATCATAGAAGGCTTTAGAATCCTTTCTGTCTGCAGTAGATTTCAAAAACCAATAAGCCTCCGTCACCTGTCTCAGAGTATGTTGGATATGGCCTCTGTATACATTTCTTGTTGGCATTCTCTTTTCTGGATGAGCTCTTATCATTCATCCAAGTTCTGTGTGGGCTGTGCATTTTATCTGTCAACTGTTGGACATCTGTTTTGTTATCGTTGAACCAGTCTTGAATCTCTACAGATGCAAAGTGGGTTGCATCACGCAGAGCCTTCCGAGATGGTGCGATGTCATCATTGATATGAAGAGTGCTGAATGCAGTGTTCTACTTAATAAAGAGCTCAATCTGTTTTTCAAAAGTTTTCAAAGGCAGTACATTAATGTGCTTAGGAAATGATGACTTTTGTAGTCTTGTGTGTTTCAGATGGAACGTAGCAGGTGTTTTGAATGAACGCTAATTGTTAAGGTACCTAATGTCTCGTTTCTTAGAGATAACATAGTCTATGAGATGCCAATCCTTAGATCTTAGTATGCGTCCAGGTCGTCTTAGAATAATTTCGCTGTTCAAAAATTCTATTTGTGATGCTTAGACTGAATTCCCTGCAGACGGAGAGCACATGAAGACCGCTGGAATTCATTAACCTACATCATAACCAGCCTCCTATGCCTGATAGTCAGTACCAAAAAGAGCGTTATGTCGCCATAAGGACGAGTTTATCCCTATGGTGATAACTGGAGACAGCACCATGGCGTTGGTTATAAAGTTCATCCTTTTCCTTCTCAGTGCTGACCATGGCTGGGGCATAGCACGAGTGTTGTGATCAAGTTCCAACATTAGTGTCATGATGCGATCAGAAATACCTTTTGGGGAGGGGCTCCTTTGCCGCCCCTCCACTTGTTGTGGAAGGCGGTGCTGTGTCTAATTAGACCTGCTTTGTTACCACTGGTGGACACGGACAGCACAACTACTCACAAGTTCTGTGCTGGAACACCCATCACCGAATGGCCGGCCGCCAGTTGTGGAGAGATCCAGCAAGAGACTTCCGGTAATATTCTTTACCTGTCTCTATCACTTTCACTCCCTGACCAGTGGACATTTGGAATTTTTTTCAAGTTGAAGCAATGCCATATTGAATGAATAAATGTAAGTTGTCAGAAAACCACACAGATGATTTGATTTGAGTGTTGAAGGCCTGTAAGGTGTTTCCCTTCTTCAATATCATTTTCATTTTTTCTTCTAGAGCTTCAACATTTCTTCTTCTTCCCCGGCTCCTTTTCTTGTTGTTGTTGTTGTTGTTGGTCTTCTTCTTCTTCTTCTTCTTCTTCTTCTTCTTCTTCTTCTTCTTCTTCTTCTTCTTCTTCTTCTTCTCCACTTTCCTGCCCCTACTTCTCCTCATTATCACCAGCATCGTAACAACGTCAAGACGATAACCATATATCCTTCCCTTCTCTTTCAACATCTTACTCATTACAACCACCATTACAAGTTCCTCTACCAGCTCTACTACCACCATTATACTCCACCATTTCCACTTCCTCCTCCTCCTCCTCCTCATCACCATCATCATGAACAGCAGCAGTAGCCTTATAATAATCATCATCATCATGAAACTAACCATCAACTTGTTCTACTTTACATCACTTCCACATGTAATATTTTAGCTAAAATTCTATCACAAATAAGTTCTGTACAATTTCCATCTTATCTTCCAGATCTTTGAGTTCTAATGGTATCAAGGAAATCAAACCAGACACCTTCCGAAATCAGTTCCGTTTAACATATCTGTAAGTTGAATTAGTGATTTTTTAGTATGTCATTGACGATATGTTTCTAAATACGTAATGTCTTGCAATACTTCATTTTAAGCACCCTCACCCGTCTTACCAAAGATGTGTTTTCGTGTTTATAAATCTGTGAGTGTGGGCCCATTTCTTAGATATTGTACATACGATAGCGTGTGTATGTCTCTGTCAATGTTTACAACCAGTGTCTCTGGTTTGGTTGCGAACGTCTGTGAATATGAGTGAGGGCATATTTACGAAATTTCGAATTTATGAGTGTGTAGCAATTGAGAGAAAAACGTTAGTGGAAACATGTTTATGGATCTATGTATGTCTCTGTGCATGTTTGGATGTGTGCATGCGAGTTTATCAAAATGTATGTCTAATTCGACGTGTATATCATGTAAGGTGTTTACGATTCCATCATCGACTCTTCTTCTTCTTCTTCTTCTTCTTCTTCTTCTTCTTCTTCTTCTTCTTCTTCTTCTTCTTCTTCTTCTTCGTTTCCTCTCTCCGCCCCTCCTCCTCCTCCTCCTCCTCATCATCATCATCATAGCATTTTCGTCATCAAGACTACAACCATATATTCTTCTCCTCTGCCTCATCATCTTATTTATCACTATCACCATCACAACGGCATCCACCAGCCTAACACTATCAGTATACTCTACTACTTCCAATTCAATATCCTCCTCCTCCTTCTCATCCTCCTTC
>NC_069009.1:10419642-10421337 GCF_001194135.2 Octopus bimaculoides
CTTCTTCTTCTTCTTCTTCTTCTTCTTCTTCTTCTTCTTCTTCTTCTTCTTCTTCTTCTTCTTCGTTTCCTCTCTCCGCCCCTCCTCCTCCTCCTCCTCATCATCATCATCATCATCATCATCATCATCATCATCATCGTCAACATCATCGTCATCACCATCATCTTCACGAAACTAATCATCATCGTGTTCTGCTTTCCATCCTTTTATTCATCTAATTATTTAGCCAAAATTACGTCACAAATATCGACAAAATTCAGGTAGGGTCCTTCGATGACCTGCGCATTTTAGCATATCATTAAGTGAGATACGTCGCGATAATATTTCATAGACGATATATTATTACATGCTTAAAAAGTTTCACATTTTTTTTTCGCTACGCGTCCTTCTCTCTGTTTGCATCCTCACTCTTTTCCGATCGAAATGTGTGACTATCAGTGATTGTCTGTAAATACGTGTCTGTGAGTATGTGTCAATATGAATCTGTATTGGCATGTAAGACATTTTGTGTAGACTCTCCCTTCTAATTGCATATTCAAGAGTACGTTATTAATATTAGTATTTATACACCTTCCATCATCTTTCAATTCTCTTGCTCTTCTTCTTCTTCTTCTTCTTCTTCTTCTTCTTCTTCTTCTTCTTCTTCTTCTTCTTCTTCTTCTTCTTCTTCTTCTTCTTCTTCTTCTTCTTCCTCCTCCTCCTACTCCCCCTCATCATCATCATCATCGTCATCATCATTTTCTCCTTGGTATTCTTTACCTTTCCATTTTCCACATCTGCTTTCTTTTCTTCCTCTCCTTCCTCTATTTTATATCCACTCTGTTGTAACGTAGTTTGTAACGTACAATAAATAAGACGACTAGAAAACAGTTAAAATCAATGTAAGGAAACAACAAATGATTTTACGAACAAACATTCAATATTCCTTGTGAACTAACCAACCGACACCTTCCGACTTCTCTGCAAACTAACACGAACCTCACTCGACTTCGAACTCTTAACCTTGAACTCACACAGATCGTTACTATTTATACTTTACTCAGACCAGTCTATCTCTCGTAAGGAGGTATCGTTAATCTCATTAGAAAAACCTCTTGAAATTTCGACTACTATGAGAAATTGGAATTTCTTTTCTTTTTTCTTTTTTCTTTCCAGCTTCTCACCTTCTTTAATTTTAGTTGTATCTTAATTGCTGCTTCACATTTAAGACATTATCATTCGTTGCACACATTACTTTATCATCTTCTTCCGAATTTCAAACTTTTTTCAATCCGTCGTCTCTAATTTCCATAGTAACACGTTTTTGCTGAATTCTTTTCCTTCTTTTCTTCATCAAAAATCGGTTCCTTACAAATTCTGCTTAACCTAATTTTATTTGACAGGAATTTGAGTTTTAATGATATCAAAGAAATGAAAGGAGAAATATTCCAAGATCTTCCCAGTTTAAAAAGTCTGTAAGTTAACTCAGTCTTGCTTATAGTATTACAATGACGATATATTTTTTAATATGTGTCTTCCCATACTTCATTTTTACCACACTCACCTACCTTTACCTCTACAATCAATCTCTGTCGCAAGTGTGCTATTGAGAGTGTGACAAATGAGTGTAAATATGAAATGCAACCATACGTATATATATATGTATACATACACACACACACACACACACACACACACACACACACACACACACAC
>NC_069009.1:10423662-10425473 GCF_001194135.2 Octopus bimaculoides
ATATATATATATATATATATATATAAAACCAATGACACACAACCACACACACACAGACATACATACACAGACAGACACACACACTCACACACACACATTCACACACACACATACACGCACGCACGCACACACACACATGTACATATATATATATGTTTGTGTGTGTGTGTGCGTGTGCGTGTATGTGTATGTGTGTTATCTTTGTATATTTTGTATATGAATAATGCGAGTGTATCAACATGCGTGCAATATTCAGTCTCTATATCATGTACATGTTTTCTCTCCAAACCAATACTGTTTACCCTCGCAGTTGTATATTTAGCACTATATTATTCTGATTTTAATTTTTATACAAATTGATTTTTGTTGTTGTTGTTGTTGTTGTTCTTCCTCTCCTCCTCCTCCTCCTCCTCCTCCAATACTCTTCCTCCTCCTCCTCCAATACTCTTCCTCCTCCTCCTCCAATCCTCTTCCTTCTCCTCCTTCTCCTCCTTCTCCTCGTCCTCCTCCTCCACATTCTTCTTCTCCATATTTCGCGTGCCTTTCATTTTCTCTTATGATTTCTTCATAATTTTTTGTTTCTCTATCTGCTGCTATATTTCTATGCATCTAATACCTGTACTATTTGCATCAGAGCCACCGCCACCATGATCATTATCGACTTCTTCGTTTTCGTCATCGTCGACGTAATCATCTTCTTCATCATTTCTATATTTATCTGTCATCAGCATCGTCAACATCAACATCCGACTCTTCATCATCAACATCATTCATTACCATCAGACACCACGATCAGATGCACAATCTTCAGCATCATCACCATCATCGCTACAGAAACATCACCACAAACATCAACATCCTCAATATCATATTTTTGATTTCCATAGATATGGAATCCTAAACCTTGACAGGATAATCGCACTGAACAACATCACATTCGATCATCCGGATCATAACATTATCAACACTGACATCATATTTTCATGTCTTCCAGTTTATCATCATATACTTCACTACCAGTGGAGGCGCAATGGCCCAGTGGTAGGGCAGCGGACTAGCGGTCATAGGATTGCGGTTTCGATTCCTAGACCGGCCGTTATGAGTGTTTATTGAGCGAAAACACCTAAAGCTCCACGAGGCTGTACTCTTCCACCACAACTTTCTCTCACTCTTTCTTCCTGTTTCTGTTGTGCCTGTAATTCAAAAGGGTCAGCCTTGTCACACTCTGTGTCGCGCTAAATATCCCCGAGAACTACGTTAAGGGTACACGTGTCTGTGGAGTGCTCAGCCACTTGCACGTTAATTTCACGAGCAGGTTGTTCCGTTGATCGGATCAACTGGAACCCTCGACGTCGTCAGCGACGGAGTGCCGACAACAACAACAACAACAACTTCACTACCACAGCCACCACCATAACCAGCAACACAACCACCACCACCACCTTTATCCCCATTATCGTTATCTAATACCTCATCATCATAATCTACTCTGCATCCATAATCGAATTGTTTAGACATGACATTCAATATTCTTTCACAAATCTGATCCATACAATTTCTTAACTAAATCTTTATTTACAGCGATTTAAGTGGTAATGATATGAAGGAAATCAAACCAGAAATATTCAAATATCTTTCCAGCTTAACAGATCTGTAAGTTGAATAATTCATGTTTATTGTATTTCATTAAAGATATATTTCTAAATATGTGATGATACCCATATTTCAATTAAAAAACCTTCACCCCTCTTTCCCTACTCTCTCTCTTTCTCTCTCTCTCTCTCTCTCTCTCTCTCTCTCTCTCTCTCTCT
>NC_069009.1:10425868-10428933 GCF_001194135.2 Octopus bimaculoides
TATATATATATATATATATATATATATATATATATATGCATATATGTATATGAACATAAAATAACACTCAATTTTATGTCACAGATATCTGAACGACAATGACATAAAGTATATTCAACGTGATATCTTTGGAAACCTTCCGAATTTAGAAAAATTGTGAGTTGAGTCGCTTTTATTCGTATTATTTAATTAACCGTATATCCAGATTGTCAATATTTTCTCCAACTTTGCTTTTCTTTCTCTCTCGTTGTCCCAATCAAGCATTCTTATTCGCTCTGTCTCTCTCCATAGTTTTCTCTAAGTATGAGTGTATGTACGTTTTGTGAAAGTGAAAGTATATGGTTGTATAATCTTTTTTTCATTATCTCCTTATGTATATGTAATCATGCTCTTGTTATCGAATTAATCTTAAGATTTTTCTTCTATATTTCATGTTCTTTATTTTCTAAACGTTCGTCTCACTAATATTCAAATATTCATTATTCGACAACATTTCATCATCTTTTTCTCTTTGTTTTCTTTTTTGTTCTAGTTTTCTAAGTTTATCTGTTAATCTTCTTATGTTTTTCACATGTTTTTTTTTGTGTGTATGGATGTACATATACTGGATGTATCAGTAAAGTTTCCAAATTTTAGATTCGAATTCGGAAGTTTGTATATCAAGAATGCTTAAAGATAACTTAATGGGATTATGAGAGGATTTTCGAATGCAAATTGACCCTTCTTTGAGCAAGACGAAATGTTGATTACTCTCCAACCCCACAAAAATAATCATGAATCAAATGCTCATTGGCGGAAACGATATTTTCAGAAATAATTTACCATAGCTTAGAGTTGGGAGCTAATAAACTATTGGAATAAAGTTCCAATGAAAGCGTAAAGTCATATTTCAAAGGGCTACAGAGAGTTCTATCCACAATTTTGTGTGTTAGGCATCAAGAGTTATTCTACTTTTGGCAATGGCTTCCTCAATCCTCTTTCTGACTGTACCACAAGCTTTCTGAATGACTTCATCAATGTTCTCCTCACACCTTCTACGAATGGAGTTTTGGGGGAATTGAAGTTAAGTGTGGGGCTTCTCACAACCTCTTTCCGACCAGTTCATCCCAGATGCTGACGTCTAAAGGGCTTGAATCAGGTGATGAATGAGACCAAGTATCCTTATCTTAAAACCTGCTCGCACACATATCCCTGTGAAACTTTTGACCCAATGCTCTTGTGGGACAAGGAATATCATCTTTCCATCAGAGGCCATGCAGATTTAAATCATCACCATGCCACGGTTTTTGTACCTGAAATTGACGTTTTTTTGGCTCTCTTGTGAGAAGCTGAAGCCAGGACGCTGCTGTTGCATCTGTTTGTGTGCATATCATGGGTGAACCTCTTGTCATGTGTGTAAAAGATCACTCGAGGGTTGTGTTCTACTTTGCTCAAGATGATCTTCTCCAAACTTCTAACCCTTTGTTGTGGAGTAACAAGATGCCTCACTGGTCTCGTGTCCAATTTCATTATCTAATCTTCTGTCACCAGTCTCTGAACGACTGTCATTGCTAAAACTCCTCTTTTATATGCCATGCGCCTTGAGGATTGAGTTGGATCTCTTTCGATTGATATCTTCAGCGCCAGCTGGAAATGGTGATCCTTCTTGCGATTCTGACTTCCGGATTCAGCTTTCCTCTCCATTATTCCCTCTTTCTCAAACTTATTCACAATTCCCTTGATGCTTTTTCAATGGAGTTTGAAGTTCTTCAAAATGTTAATCAGTTTCCAGTCCGTTGTCTAAAATTCCTTTCACATCATATTTACCCTGCTTTCTATAATTTTTCTTTTCTATCAACAATCTCATCCTATTCACCGTCATTGTCATCAACAGTATCATCATCACAATTATTTACACCATCTTCAACACCGTTAATTTTATCGTCAACATATTTTTATTATCGTCAACAGAAACAGCACTAATTTCATCTCGTCATCAGTATCATCTTAAGTATCCTCCTCCTCCTCCTCCTCCTCCTCCTCCTCCTCCTCCTCCTCCTCATCATCATCATCATCATCATCATCATCATCACCATCACCATCATCATCGTCGTCGTCGTCATCATCATCAGCATAACTATCTTCATCAGCATCGTTATCACGAGCTTCATCACCATCAACAGCAACAACATTATCTTCGTCATCACTACCACCATCCCACTGTCCTCTGCCCCTTCCTCATATTCCTCCATACCAACAGGATTACCTCATTCATCCTCCTCCTTTCTACCATCAATATTATCATCATTTTCATTATCAACTACTTTCGTTCTCCATCAAGTAATACTTTATATATTTATCACAAGGCACTTCCGTACATTTTCTAATCCTCTAGCATTTTATTTTATTTTATAGACATTTCGGTGATAGTAATAATTTGCAAAAAAGCTCCTTTTTATGTTTATCTCATCAGGCAAAATTTTATATTACAGATATTTGAATAAAAATAGTATCGACAAAATTCAAGTAGGGACCTTTGATGATCTGCCCAGATTAAGATATCTGTAAGTTGGCTTAGGCTTCTTGGTAATATTTCATTGCAAATATATATTACTAAATATTTAAAACCTTCCAATTTTGTTTCGTGTGCCGTCTTTGTCACTCTTTACCTTCTCAATATCTTTTGACGGAAACGCGTGATTGTTTGTGAATGTCTATAAATATGAGTGCCTGTGAGTCATGTTAATATAAATGTGTATTGGTATGTATTACATCTTGTTTTTGTACGTGAATATATATATATATATATATTTATATATAAAAACAAATAGTAAATGAGTATATGCATATATACGTACAGGTATGTGCATACCGACATCCACCTGTATGTATAGGTGCATATCTGGGTACAGGACATTGCAAACAAACGTAGACGAGAACACACGAGCCACATAGAGAACATTCTACTTCATCAGCTACCCACGTTTTAACACCGGCGTTTCGACGAGCTTCGGGCAGGACCCATCGCTAAAACGGCTCGTCCCATGGATCGCAGATTAAATTTGTATACGCAAATTAAATCTAGC
>NC_069009.1:10430292-10432962 GCF_001194135.2 Octopus bimaculoides
ATATATATATATATATATATACACATATATAAATTTATATATACTAATACATATATCAGTGTCGTTTTGTATGAGTGAATGTATAAAAGTGTATCTATTTGTGCCTGCATTCCTACCTGTACATCATTTATCTGTGTTTATCTCTACATCAACGCTGATTAACTTCCATAATTCTCCCTTGTAATTGCATATTTAAGAGTACATTATTATATTTTTGTACCTCGCAACATTTATCAATCTTCTTCTTCTTCTTCTTCTTCTTCTTCTTCTTCTTCTTCTTCTTCTTCTTCTTCTTCTTCTTCTCCTCAACCTTCTTCTTCTTCTTGTCCTCCTCCTCCTCCTCCTTCTTCTTCTTCTCCTCCTCCTCCTTCTTCTTCTTCTTCTTCTTCTTCTCATTCTTCGTCTTCTTCTTCTCCTCCTCCTCCTTCTTCTTCTTCTCCTCCTCCTCCTTCTTCTTCTTCTTCGTCTTCTTCTCATTCTTCTTCTTTTTCTTCTTCTTCTTCTTCTTCTCCTCCTTCCTCTTCTTTTTCTTCTTCTTCTTCTTCTCCTTCTTCTTCTTCTTCTTCTTCCACTTCTTCTTCTCCTCCTTCTTCTTCTTCTTCTTCTTCTTCTTCTTCTTCTTCTTCTTCTTCTTCTTCTTCTACTTCTTCCCCTTCTTCTCCTCCTCCTCCTTCTTCTTCTTCTTCTTCTTCTCCTCCTCCTCCTCCTCCTCCTTCTTCTTCTTCTTCTTCTTCTTTTATCTTTCTTGTTTTATCTTTCTTCTTTTATCTGTCACTCCTTTTAATTCTTCTAGGGATCTTATTGGTGTTTCATTGACATCACTTTTTCTACTGATCGTTCTCTTTTTATTTACCTTCTAGATTTAATTGTACTTCATTGGCTTCTATATTTCGCATTCCCGTTCCTCCCTGACCTCTTAATCTTTTATTTTTTGTCGCTCTTGTTGCTATTCTTCTCTCTCATTCTATTTCACTTCCTTCTTCTCTTTGTTTTCCTTCCACTCCACTCCCTTCTAACTCTTTTCCATCTTCTTCTTATTCTCTTCCTATCTTTTTTCAAAATTTTAAACCCTTTTCAGTCCATCGTCTCAAAATTCTTTCACTCCATGGTTTTCCTGAATTCTTTTTTTTTTCTTTCCTTCACGAATTATCAGTGCTACTTGACTCAATTTTATTTTACAGGGATTTGAGTGGTAATGATATCAAGAGTATCAAAGGAGAAACATTCCAAAATATTTACAGTTTAACAACTCTGTAAGTTGAATCAGTCTTATTTTATATTATTTCATTAACGATATATTTCTAAATATGTAATGTCTACCCATACTTCATTTCAATCTCTCTCACTTAACGTTACCTCTCTTATGAATCTCTATCCAAAATGTGTGTTGTTGAGAGTGTATCAATATGACAATAGAAGGAGAAAATGTAGTGCATGCATGTATATATATATATATATATATATATATATAGAGAGAGAGAGAGAGAGAGAGAGAGAGAAAGAGAGAGCGAGAGAGAGAGAGCCTTCCCCAAACGCATCCCCTTTCTCCTCATTTTCCACCTCTCCTCCCCACTCAACCCGTCAGAAGGTCCTGTAGGCCTTCCACCCTCTCTATTTCCCCAAACCACCCTTGTCCTCCTTCAAACGCACCCGTAACTTACGCGATCTATTGCTGCGTACCCTCCACCTCCATTCCAACCCAACCCGGATCATTCCCTTGCTCCAAACCCCGTTGCCGCACCTGTCCTTTCATCATCAACACCACCTCCCTCACTGGATTCAACCAGTACACACTCTACCTTAAGAACTCTCTGCAATAAAGTTTTCATTGGCTAGGCTGGCCGCTCGCTAGCCGATCGGTTCGCCGATCACCAACGAAATGTTCGTCTACGTAAGAACACCCCCGTCGCCCATCATTTCCTCTTGGCGAGCCACTCCACCTCAAATCTCACCATCTTCGGCTTTACCCTACAACATGGATCCACCAGCTCTACACTCTAACTTGAACAGCGTTATATTTTCACTCTACATACTCAAACTCTTTTCGGACTCAACATAACACTCTCCTCAGAGATTTTCCCCACTACCGCTTAAAAACAAACAAAAATATTTTTTTCCATCCTTATATTTTATTCGTTATTTTTTATTTTCACATTGTTTATGTATAAATTCGTGTGTTGAAGCCTATTTTATTGTGTCTGGGAAGAGTTATTCTCTTTCAGTACCTTATTAATTTAACACACCCACTCGTTTATTTTTTACTGAAATTTTCGTTGCGTCTTGCAACCTTTTCAATGGTCGTTGACTCTGTCCGTTAGCAGAACAGCATTCTTTTTGTGTGCATGTATGATGCATGTGCGTGTGTGCATATATATGCATGCATATGTGCACGGTTGTATGTATGTACTCTGCATATATGTGTCTGCATTATGGGTGGTGTGTGTATACACGTTTCAGTGTGTCTCTGTATGGGTTTGCGTGTCTATGTATGTGCGCCTGTTATGTATGGCTGTGTCTCCATAGGTGTCCTTGTGTGAAGTGCTTGTGTGTATATATGCTCATGTGTTTCAGTCTTCGTATGTGCATATGTGTGTGTGTCGTCTGTCCGTATTTTCTATGTACCTACCTATCTCTATACCTGCCTGTCCATTTACGTATCCACTTACCTAT
>NC_069009.1:10433067-10435136 GCF_001194135.2 Octopus bimaculoides
ATATATATATATATATATATATATACATATATACATGTACACACACATATATTTATATTTATATACATACAGACACAGACACCCACACACACGCCTACATAACGACCTAGTAACAACACTATCCGTGCATATATAAACACTGAGTATTGGAGTATGACACCTATGTATATGTCCTATTTAGTACTGGGGATGTTTCTTTCATGAAGACGTACTTGTACTTGTCTGAGTGTTGGGTCGTTAGGGTGCTTGGATAAAATGTAGATGTCAAGTTGGCCCAGTGTACCTCCATGATGGTAGAGTATGGAAAATAGTTTTTGTCATCATATTGTTTCAAATGTCCATTTTGTCTCTCGATGTTTCGCCTATGTATGTTATGTTCTCGTCTTTGCAAGCATCGTCTATGCACCATGTGCTGTAGACTACATTTCTAGTTCTGCAGTTAATGTAATACATACCATACAGTTATCACTGGTGCATGTAGCATTCTCAAGGGGGGGGTGCATGTAGCATTCTCAAGGGGGGGTGCATCCTACATAGTTGTGATCTGATAGATCTCCTTGACTTTTCAGTGATCTTAATGTTGAGTTTAGCCTCCTACAGTTCTTTCCTAAATCTACGAGCTAGTTCTCCATGGGCTGTGGCCTTTACAAACATCAGTCCGTGATATTTGTCGGTCTGGTACCACATGTTCAGAATGTTTGGTTTGCTACAATCTCTTTGTATCCTATTCCAGTTTTTACATCTACATCTAGGGTAAGTTTCATTACTTACAATGCTGTCTAACTTTCTCTAGCACCCGTGTATACTCGAACATCATAAATTTATGGCCATCAACACTACCATCATATTTTCATCTCCTCCATTTCATAATCATATACACCACCACCACCACCACTACCATTATCTCCATCATCGTCATCCAGTTCATCATCTAAATCTACTCTGCATCTCTTCCATAATCTAATTGTTTAGACATGACCGTTAATATTCTTTCACAAATCTGATCCATACAAGTTCTTAACTAAATTTTATTTTACAGAGATTTGGGTGGTAATGATATGAAGGAAATCAACGCAGAACTCTTCCAATATCTTTCCAGCTTAAAAACTCTGTAAGTTGATTAATTAATTTGTATTGTATTTTATTGAAGTTATATTTCTAAATATGTAGTGATGCCCATATTTCATTTTAAACTCCCTCGCCATCTCTTCCCTACACTATCACTCTCCCTCTGTCTTTTCAATGTGTGTCACTAATTGTGAATGATATAAATAATATGAGTGTGGACCCATCCCTAAGAGTTGGTATATATGACGGTGTGTTACTTTAGGTAAAGTATGGTTTTATCAAAAGACATTCAAATCATACATAGAAATTCCTACCAACAACTATTTCCATACACAGCTTAAATTTCAGAAATGAAATTCCATATATGAAACCAGTGAATTGTGGTTATCCCCAGGGGGAATTTCTAAAGGATATTTAAGAACGTGTAGGCTAACCTACGACAAACTCAGAAGTGTGGGTTTTATCTTAAGCGTTCCGTAGTAACCGTCATTGCCATATATATACAAAAACAAATACGTTCTACACATCTGTATACGTCCCGGTATGATACACAATAGTTCAGTAATGGTATTATGATAGTTAAGATATAAACATTATCGAGAGGAAAAGAATAGTAGATAAACTTAGTGAATGGGGGAGAATGTTATGCATTTATTGTTAAGTCGAGAGCAGCTAGACATGACAATTCATCGAGTATATGCCTGTCGATAAGACTACAAATTAATGAAATATATCATATCAAACTCCACCCAACTCAATCTAAAATTGCTACATTAATCAATGTTTACGCAAATACACTATTTATACATATCAAGTAAATATACACAGAAATCACATATTGTTGAGTTACCCTCAGAAAATACAAACAGACACATGCAGAATCACACACATATACATATATATATGTATATATTTTGTCTTATACATATATATATATATATACACATACATATACATACACACACACACACACATACATATGTATATATATATATATATAT
>NC_069009.1:10435305-10452023 GCF_001194135.2 Octopus bimaculoides
ATATATTGGAAAATAATAACAAGAAATAGGAATAGGAATAAATCGAAATACATTGAATTTAAGAATATTAAAAAGCAATATCAAAAACAGGATATGCGAATTGTGGGAAACAATATACTGCTGAGGTCTTCTAATATTTCTAATAAGGTCAGGAATAGGAGTAAAATGATTAGAAAGTATACACCTCATATATCCAATAATGGTCGTAAGTGCGGAGGTTATAATGAATCTTCCGATGAAGACGAAGCTGTGTGGTTTATTGTTCCGATCGTTAAGCAGATTAAGGGTAATGTCGTTGGTGCGTTATGGAAAGTATTTTCGAAATATTTCACAAAAGAGAATGGATACTATGATATTATTAACTCTAGCAGTTTTAGATTCGGTCATTCTATATCTAGTCATTTGTACCAGATTATATCATCTATTAACGAGAGAAAATTATATTATTCTTATAATAATTGTAACGGTAGTAAACGCCGTTCTGTTAATAGCTGTATAAATAACGTAAGAGAATAGAGTGAAGGTAGGACATCTGATGTACGAAAGGAAGCTATCCTAGTGAAATCTCATCCCAACCTTTTGAATGTATGTAAAACGACAAACAATACAAATCTAAATAGTAAAGCTGGGAAAAATATATAATAATGTCGAGGTTACAAATAATACTTTTTGTGATTGCAGGGTTAAAAGCAAATGTTTGTTTAAGAATTAGTGTAAACGAAAACATGTTGCTTACAAGTATAGTGTATATTCTGAAGGTAGAAAGTACGTTTATATTGGTGCTACGCAAAATGTTATTCAAAAACGTACTTGTAATCATATTTACACCTTTAATAATAAAATAGGTCCGCCCCCACTAGCCTTAGTAAATTTATTTGGGATATAAGCGATGCCAAAATAGCTTTTAGGTAGAGTGGTAAATTATAAGCCGCTGGTTATAAACCTGGAAAGTCTCTCTGCTTTCTTTGTTTAGAAGAACTGTATTTGATTTTTATTTTGAGATGTCTACGAAACGCAAAGATGGAAATGGGACTTTCTTGTGTCCATACATCAAAATGGATATTTAGGAACTTTTATTTATAATTGCTTATATTAAAGATATTAACATTTAAATAATATATATGTGTATCTGTGAGTGTGTGTGTGATTTTGTGTGTGTGTGTGTGTGTGTGTGTGTGTGTGTATTTTCTGTAGGTAAATCTAATATGTGGGCTCTGTTTGTATTTACTTGATACGTATAGACCGTGCGTTTGCGTAAACATTGATTAATTTAGCAATTTTGGATTGGGTTGGGAGGAGTTTGATCTGATATATTTCGTTAATCTGAATTATTATCGACAGGCATATGCTCCACGAATTGTTGTGTCTCGCTGCTCTCTTCTTAACAATTAATCTATAACGTTATCCATTCACTAGTTTTATCTAGTATTCTTTTTCTCTTGATATTGTTTATATCTTAACTATCATAGCACCATCAATGAACTATTGTGTATCATATTGGCTCGTGTAAGGATATGTAGAACGTTTTGTTTTTGAATATACGACGCAATGATGGTTTCTACGGAACACTTGCGTTAAGAAAAAACAAACACTTCTGAGTTTGTCGTCGGTTAGCCTACTCTTTGTTAAATTTCCTTTAGAAATATTCCTTAAGGATATACACAATGAACTGGTCTGATTTCGTACATGGAATGTTATTTCTGAAATTTAAGAATTGTGTATAGACACAGCTGTTGGTAAGAATGTCTGTGTATAATCTGAATGATTTTAGATAAAAACAAATCAGCTGTATGTAAATTTTCCCCCTTTTCTTCATTTTCTAATGTTCATTTAAATACCTATACTTTTCGGTGATAAACATATATACTTGGTTTTCTCTTAACGCTGGTATAAACCGCTGCACTAGGATACTCGCACCGAGGGATTTTAGTTCCTAGACTTATTAAACACACACACACACACATTATATATAGATTAATAATTAAGGGTACTACAGGCAGTTCCGGCATTCTGAGACAGCAGTCGAAATGACCCAAATCACAAGTTTTCACTTAAGCACAAAAGTGAAGGCAGGCAAATGAACAAAATCCCTAAGACTCCGAACCAATAATAAAAATAATCGAAAAGTGAAAAGCTCAGACACACCCGTATTGC
Source organism: Octopus bimaculoides (assembly GCF_001194135.2). NCBI lineage: Eukaryota > Metazoa > Mollusca > Cephalopoda > Octopoda > Octopodidae > Octopus > Octopus bimaculoides. The sequence continues at coordinate 10,437,460 of NC_069009.1, forward strand.
CGTGATTTCGAACTTTTAAAATTTGCAGCAGCATAAGAAACGTTCATGGCAAACATTTGTTGGGATGAACAAGTTCAGAGTCAGTAAGACGCGCTGAGTATGGGGTATTTTCTCAAAGTTCGAAATTACGGTGATAAGGATATGTCTAACTTTTTCAGTATTTGATTATGTTCGGGGTCTTAGGGATTTTGTTCATTTGCCCACCTTGTGCTTAAGTGAAAACTTGTGGTTTGGTTATTTCTGACTGCTATTTTAGCATGCTGGTACTGCCTTACTACCCTTAATTATTTATTGATAATTTTACCCTAAGGCGTTTTACGCATGTTAAGCGTTAAGCCACTGATAACCCTGATATTATAAAAAATAATATCGCCTCTTCTCATTTCTCATGCCCCTCATCATTATCATCTCCACTTACATTCCTTGTCTTATATCTATTCTTTTTTCGCCATAGTATGTAATATCATCACAAGTCTTTTCTATATATTTTCATAAACTCAATTTTATGTTACAGATATCTGCATAACAATAGCATTACATATATTCAACGTGGTATCTTCGAAAGCCTTCCAAATTTAGAAAGCTTGTGAGTTCGGTCACTTTTGTTCGTACTATTTATTTCTCCATACATCTTCTCCAGTTTCACTGTCTCTGTTGGCCTCTCTCTAACATCCTTACTCTCACTCTCTCTTTCCATTGTTTTCTCTGAGTGTATCCATGTGAACATGATGATCTTCTTTCTCACTTTCTTCTCATACATATCCATGTTCTTGTTATCGTGTTAATCGTAATATTTTTTCATTTATCATTCATGCTCTTTGTTTTCTAAACATTCGTTTACCTAATATTCAAACACACATTATTCAACTCCATTTCCTAGTTTATTTTCTGTTTGTTTTCTTCTTTGTTCTATTTTTAAATTTTATCACATAATGTTCTTCATACATTTCTTTTTCGTTTTGTTCTTCCTTTTCAACTTCATTTTCAGCAGATTCTATTTTTGTCCTTCTTTATATTCTTTTCTTCTTTTTCTTCTTTTTCTCCTCATTTGCTTCTTCTTCTTCTTCTTCTTCTTCTTCTTCTTCTTCTTCTTCTTCTTCTTCTTCTTCTTCTTCTTCTTCTTCTTCTTCTTCTTCTTCTTCTTCTTCTTCTTCTTCTTCTTCGTCTCCTCTTATTTATTTTCATTCCTTTTCCTTATTTCTTTCTTTTCACTTCTTTTAATTCTACTCGATATTTTACTTCTGTTTCCTTATCCTCATTCTCTTCTTCATGTTCCACTCATCTTTCTTTATGAGTTTCTTTCAGATTTCATCGCACTTCATCCGCTTTTACTTTCGCATTTCTGTTCCCCATCATCTGTTGTTGCTGTTCTTTATCCGTGTTCTCTTTTTCTCTTCTTCCTTAACTTCGTTCTCCTTCTACTCTACACCGCTGTGCCCCTCGGTATCTTTTTCGTTTTCTTTTTGTTCTCCTCCTCTTCCTTCACCAGTTTCTTCCAAATATTAAATACTTTTTCCTTCGTCATCTCAAATTTCTTTCACATCATGTTTTCCTGTTTTTTTTAAATATTTTCTATCGACAGACTTATCGTATTCATCACCATCATCGACATTACCATCATCACAATTTTCTGCACCAACTCTCACACACTTAATTTTATCGTCATCAACATAATCATTATGATCCTCAGCAGAAACAGCATCAACTTCAAGTCGTCATCAACATCAGCATCAACATTATAAATGTCTTCATCATTATCGTTATCAAAAACTTCATCACCATCATTAGTAACAACCGTGTCTTTATCAATACTAGCACCATCCTTGTCGCCAGCCTCTTCCTCACATTCACACCACCGACACCTCCAACAGTATACACCTCCACTTCATCATCAATACACTTATCAAGCTCATGCTCATCCCCTTATCGTCTCCTCCATCAAATAATTGTCTCACCATAATGTTTTACCTTTTATCATAACACATTTCTAGACATTTTCTAATCTAAAAGTTTATTTTATAGACATTTCGGTCATAATAATATTTTACAATAAAACTCCTCTCTATCTTATCTTATCAACTAATATTTTATGTTACAGATATTTGTATGAAAATAATATCGAGAAGATCCAAGTAGGAACCTTCGATAATCTACCCAGTTTAATATATCTGTAAGTCTTGTTGATAATACTTCATTAACAATATATCACTCTATATTCAAAATTTTCCCATTTTGTTTCGCGTCCTGTCCTTCTCTCTCTTTACATTCTCGTTTTTCTTTCGATATGTGAATGTCTGTAAATATGTGTGTCTGTGAGTAATGTGAATATAAATGTGTGTTGGCATGTTAACAATTTGAGTCTATCTATCTATCTATCTATCTATCTATCTATCTATCTATCTATCTATATATATATATATATATAAATATATATATATATATATATATATATATATATGTATATATATGTATATATATATCTGTATATCTGGGCAATTGTGTATGAGTAAATGTATGAGAGGGTAACGACTTATGTTTGTATTTCTATCTGTATATCTTTTACTGTGTTTATCTCTAGACCAACGCTGATTACCATCCATGACTCTCCCTTGTAATTGCATATTTAAGATTATATTGTTATTATTAAATGTTTCTACACCTTACAACTTTTATTGATTTTCTTCTTCTTCTTCTTCTTCTTTTTTTCTTCTTCTTCTTCTTCTTCTTCTTCTTCTTCTTCTTCTTCTTCTTCTTCTACTACTTCTCCTTCTTCTTCTTCTTCTTCTTCTTCTTCTTCTTCTTCTTCTTCTTCTTCTTCTTCTTCTTCTTCTTCTTCTTCTTTTTTTTCTTCTTCTTCTTCTTCTTCTTCTTTCCTAATTAATTCGCCTGATAAATTTTACGGATATATTTCCATATCTTGCATCTCTCCCCAAGCTTCTCACTAAATCACATTCATTCTCTCGCCATGTGTATGTATGTCCACCATAGTATCCGAAGAAATACCAGAGAACTAAGATTGCAAGAACTTATGAATGTACTCCATGACAGACAGTACCCAACTCAACTCACAAATCAAGGAACTAAACGTGCAAAATCGATTGATATTAAAACATTAAAAAAGCCAAATACAACACATATACCCACAAAGCAGCACTTGGTTATATCTCCACATACAACACCAGGAACAAAGAAACATTCAATATCATCATCCAAAATACTCCAATACTCTATAAAGACCCCAGACTTAAGGAACTCCTACGTAACCATAAATTCATCAAGAGCTGCAAACAGCCTAAGATATTGAAGAAAATTTTCATTAGTGCCAAGTTCTCTAGAACAACAAACGCAAGTGTCGTAAAGTGTGGTCACCCTAATTTCGGAACATGTCTCAATATGTTGGAACGATCGGAATTCCATTTCAGACAAGGGCAAATATTCAAAATGAAATCTAATATCACTTGCGCCTCCCAAAACCTCATTTACGTAATCAGATGCTCGGGCTGCCTGCGAAACCCTATTGGCTCGACGGGAAATTCGATGTGAAAGAGATGTACGGTCCATAGACAACAAATTTCCTCCCCACAATATCGCCAAATATCCCTCAGTCAACACATTGAAGCATTTTCAGAATTATTACAACCACAATTCGTAATTTTCCCATTCTATCAACTTGCCTTCTGGACCTCAACACAAGTAAGATTGACTAAAGGAACGACATTTATCCAAAAATATACACCAAAATTAAATACGAAACCCATATTAAAAAAAGGACTTACCCCATCTAATGGGAATAAAATAGAAAACACAGAAAAAAATTAAAATTAGATTTACCTTCCCTTTACTGCAAAATGAATGACTGAACAATTATCTCCCCTTTTTCAACTCTCAGCTTGAGGAGCAATGCGAAACCGGTCCTTACTTCAATTAAGTTGAAAGAACAAAACCTCATTTTGTACAAAATTGTATAATATCTTTATTATCATGGCTCTAATATACTATTATATGTTGTGAAACAAATCTGTGTGTCTTTTCATTTTTTCTCTTTGTATATGTATCCACCGCATGTGTTCCACACTAAAGTATGTTCTACCTTCAACACACACACACATGCACTCACATATATACATATACATTACATATATATCCGTGTGCATGTTTGTGTGTTTGTGCGCGTGTGTCTGCTTGTGTTTGTGTGTTTGTGCGCGTGTGTCTGCTTGTGTTTGTGTGTGTGTGTGTGCGTGTAGTTGTTCGTGCTTCTGGTATGAGACTGAATCACCTTGAGTGCAGAATGATATCAGCTTATTAGCGATAAATATTAAAAAATCACTCTCCCTTCTAATTGCATATTGAGGACGACATTATGATATTTATCGTTTTCTTCGTATTTTCTTCCTTCTTCAAATGTTCCACTTTCACTTTTTATTTCTCTTTCTTTTTCAACTATTTATATCTTCTGCTTCTCTCTCTTACTGTTATTTTCTCGTCCTCATTCCCTTCTTTAAATCTAACCCCATATCTCACGACTTCCGTTATTTCATTATAACCATCAACATCAACTTTCTTATCACCACCACCATCATCATCATCATAGTGGTCGTCGTCATCATCATCAACATCATCATCACCATAATGATCAACATCATCTTGATCATCATCATCTTGATCATCATCATGAACATCATTTTCTAGAGCTTCCTTACATGTGGAAAACATCCCAAAATGCTAACAGAAAGTATATTGATAAAGGCTGACGTAGAAAAGGATCTAAATATTACAGGTACACATCACTAGCCTCACATGTTAGGAAAGTCTTGAGATACGTTGCCAGAAAGTCGTTGGTTACGTTCCAAGAACAAAACTTGCTCACTTACCTGCAGCATGGCTTCTGTTCAGGATGGAGTTGCCTTCCACAGCTAATACTACGTGACTGAGTACTGAAATAACAGATGACGTTTTCAATTATTGATCATATATACACTATACCAACATCAGTCATCTTTTATTAATCTTCAATTAGAATGTTAGTGTTTTTAATTTGTTGCGAAGTGTTTCAATGTGCGTAAATTTGTAATATTAACAGAATGTTTTCTTGCAGTCAGAACCTTGTGCTGATGATGAAATATATATTATATCATGATTGTCAGAGTAGAAGCTTCATTACTACGTTATGTGATTTGGAAGAGCACCTGTTAATGAAACAATGTAGACATTAGTTTGTTCTATATGATGCATATTTTTGTCATTAAGCGAATGCTACAAAGATTTTGACCAAAAGCAGTATTGTATATTGTATACTTAGAATTTACTTTGAAAATAAGTTGTATTCAGGATCAGTAAATGAGTATGATTATGTTGGTATTCAGGATCAGTAAATGCATCATGCATAACTAGTGTAATTTACGGTACTTTATGACACTACATAGCAGTTTGCTCGTTTTTCGAATTTTCTAGACTTTGAATAAAACATTAAAATATTATTTGCCATATACAGTAATCGAATGTCTATGAATTGACGCTATGAATGATATGTATAGTTATTCGACAAAAGTATAAAGATGAACATTAATTCATAAATATACTTTGAATAAGACTTAAAGTTGGGAACTGTTCTTAAGATAATTATTCATGATTTATTTTTCACGCAATGTTGTCATTACATTGACACTACAGTATATACGGAGAATATGGATTTCACATAACGTCCATATTTATTGTACAAATATGTGAAATCCATATTGGACACACTAAAGTCTCATTGTTCTTGTGTTATTCTTATAGCTTATCTTCCATCTTTTGTTAAACGGGTATCGCAGGAGATTTTTGCTTCCCTCAGGATATCTAAGTTAGGTTGATGGAAACTACTCCTGTCCAAAATATGGACAGAAAAATCATAGAGAAATATACAACTTTGCTGTAAACAGAAGCTCTTATTCCGTTAGTTTAGACAGTATATGAAAAAAAGAAAACAGATTTATTAACTTCTACATATTCTAACTTCTAAATTATTTGTTTCTTTCTTCCAGAGATTTGAGCAAGAACCGAATAAAAACCTATGAGGATGGCGTTTTCTTATTCCTGCCCAGTATAACTTTTATGTATGTACAACACATATTTGTTTATCGGAAAACGAAATGTCTTCGTAAACACACAGAATGATGTCGACAAACTAAAATCATAAACAGATGTCATAAAATTCAAAATTATTTAAGACAATTGATAAGAAATAGCAATATGTCGGATTTAAATTTAGTGGTTGGCGGGTTAGTAACTATAGTGAAAGAGAATTACCCAAAGCCCCAGGCATTCGGAACAAATTTAAAATAACCGCTGCTAATTTCTTAACCACACAGCTTTGTCCGTCACAAATGTAATCTTGCTTACGTAGAACCAACGCCCCCAATTCGTATTCTGATAGGAAGTTTTATATGTACATACTTTTAACTGGTTTCCTATGAGGAACGTGGAATTGTGTCGCAAAATGGACCTAAAAACAATTTGCTTTTATAGAAAGAGTGTGTCTAAAATCTCTATCAATTAACGTACAGATTGATTCGTTGAGGATGGTCACGTGGTGTGGTAAGAGTATCTTTGAGCAGTTATCTCTTATGGCCATGTATTAAAAGCTTGTGACATTCACGTCCAGGAGTCACGTCAAAGGTTTAGTCCAGTAGATTTGTCAGTTAACAGCCAGAACAATAACCATGAATGCGCCCAAATTTAGAGCTGTCTTAGCCTGATGCTTGTAACAAGCAGCTGTGTGAGAATGCAGCTATTGTCATATTTATCCAAGGCGTAATGACTGCTTGGTGCAGCTTTAATGAATGATTCAATCCTTCGTTCCATCTTCCAAATGTGATCAAAAGAGTCGAAAATATACATTACTCTTAAACTGTCTGGAGATTATAACGAATTCGAATCGTTTGTAAAACTCAGTGTAAAGCATGAATTATTTACGCACGTAAAAGTCACGTCAAACTTTTAATCCGGTAGAGATGTCATATGGCAGTCAGTAGCTATGAAAGATAAAAGCCACATCTGAATCTAGGTCTGTTTCAACTTTTGGTTGTCTCCAGTAGCTGTGTGAGCAGCTGTTATCTTATTTCACCAATGCGTGTTGACATTGTTTGTGTTACACAAACTCTTTTAGTGAATGATTTAGTCTCCCTCACCAAACGCGATGAAATAGGTGAAAAAGTAATGTAACTTTTAAACAGAGTTAGAAATTGCTGAAAACTATCAGGTGAATAAAATAGTTCCGTCTTAACAGACAGGTGGTAAGTTGATCTAGTCGTATGTCAACACTATCTTCTTTCAAACGGGTTATAAAAATGTAAAACAGAAAAATTTAATCCATAATTATATACATAAACAAAAATACAATAAAAATTAATGTAAAAGTTAATACAAAGGAAATTCCACATATATAAAATTTTAAAAAAATCTTGTTCTTGTAAAAAAAAAGTGTAACTGAAAATAAATTTTTAATCTTCACAGTCTTGTTCTTAGACTGAAGTAGATGGGTTTTTTTTTTAGGAACATGGTGAGCTTTGTTTGGTTTTACGATTATTTTACGGTAACAACGCACAGCATCTTGAATGATATGTTTATTTTTTGTGGTCGTAAGTGGGGATGGTCGTAAGTCGAGGTGAAGGTGTATTTAGTTCTTAAAGTTTTACAATATCTATTTAAACATCTAGTATTTATATATTAAATATAAATATAGTATGTCATCAACATTTTGTATATCATCTATATTTTGTATATCACCTATGTCTAGTATTTCATCCATAGTAAATATATCATCTTCGTCATGCATATCATCTACGTCTAGTATGCCCTCTGTATATCGTATGCCATCTACATTTTGAATATCATCTATATTTTGTATTTCACCTGTACCTAGTATATCATCTATAGTAAATATATAATCTAGTATGCTATCTACATCATGCATGTCATCTACCTCTAGTATACTGTCAGTATATCGTATGTTATCTACATTTTATATCTTTTCTATATCCACCACGTCATCCTTACTATATATGTCATCTATATACAGTATGCATTTATAATCAGTATGTCATCAATATCCACCATGCCATCTATATCATGTATATCATCTATATTCAATATGTTATCTATATCGTATATCCCACCCTTATCCAGCATATCATCAATATATCGTATGTCATCTATATTTCATATGTCCTCTATATCTCTGCATATCAACTCTTTCGAATATGTCAGCTATCTACTCGATACAGTTTATATCACATCTGTCTTTATTAGTTTCCAAGCTATATCATCTAAAGAAGTAGGATCTTAACTTATTTTCGGCTTCCATGAGAAACCATTTCACTTTATTGCAATTCTTAACATCTTTTGGAACAAAACATGAATGTCATTACTTCTATACTCTTGCTGGAATTATAGCATCCTTCTTTCTTACCAAATACATCAGGGGCTTCTCTATACCTCTAAAGTACATTCACTGTTCTGTTTATAATTGCAGCGACCTCAGAAACAATACAGATATGATGTGTGGATGTCATCTGCCAGCCTTGGTGAATTATACGAACTCAAAGTTCGGCAGAGTTGTGGATGTCCAGGGCGAGTGTCAGACAAATTCAGCCAATAACCAGATCCAAGTAATACCAATAATGGAATACTCGCAATGTCAAAGTTAGTAAATTCTTCTTTGTTTTTGTTATTTTATTATTAGAACAAACAACGTCGGGGAGTTAGCACAATCGTTGGCATGCCGGACAAAATGCTCAGCAATATTTCGTGCAACTGTAGACTGGTCCGCTAATATTGTTAGACCAGGAGCCTTCACCGTAAGCGCAGGTAAAGCAGCAGTGGAGTTACTTTTTAAAGTTACGGATAAATTTTTGTTGTTACAACTCTTCCATGAACCAACCAGAAATAACTATTAAAAGTGAAACTAAACAAAGCTGAAACTCTTATATCACATTACAATAGAGATGTTATTGCTTCACCTTTGACACGTAACACAGAAACAGTCTAGGAGATTGATCTAGGCTCACATTAGAGACCTTATTGATTATACACATGATGAGACCCGTAGTAATATAATAGCTTCCTACATGTGAGCACGGGATAAAAATCTAATTTCCGTTGTTTACATCGTTGTCCGGGTGATGAGATATTCTAACTCGACCCTATTCTCGGCTAAACATAATCAGCATTTTCTGCTCCTATTAAAACAAGGCTCACAAGTCTCCAGGTTTTTTCAGTACTCTGTAATGCATTTCTTTAACAGTCACATATGCCTAGCCCGGACTGTGACATTGCGATTCTCTAGGATACTTAAGAAAGAGTTATAGTTATTATATCCAGTCTAGAAAGGACTTTCATATCGCCTCCTTTGACATCGTTTCCTCCTTTTTTTCTCAGCATTTCCGATTCTGAGTTGACATTTTCACCCGCATTAACAGAGATCAGTATTTTGTTTTCCATACCTGTCTGATATGAAGAACACGTAGTGTTACTTAGAATTATTTCCCTTTATTTGAGTTATTGCACAATTTTCGCCCTTATTTTGAGAGCAGAATACAAATAGAAAATGCCATCAATTAGCTTTCGTAGCTTTCTTAGTTTAGTTTGTGACAAAACTGAAACAATTGCAAGTGGATATCGTAACATACTCTTGTAGTTTTCATTAATTATTTTCTTTAAATGCCTCACATGTATTGATTCCAGCATTAACACTTTTACATTTGCTTTACACCACAATGTGATTATTTTCTCTTATTCCTATACATTACTTATTTGGTTCCTAAATATGGATATTTTTCTTGTATTGTATAGATTACTCGTTATTTCAACGGAATTTGCAGTGTCAAACATGCTCAGGGATTTTGTGCAATGAAGGAGAAGTGACGAACTGTACAGGCGATGAGGTAAGCTGAAATGTTACTTTCTTCCTTTTGATATACACTTAAACCACACTTAAAGCCAGTATGGCTACGTAACTTCTACCAAGATTTCACAAATTGTTTTAGATGCCCATGTAATCATAAGTCGATACAAACATCTTCTCGGTCTTCTAATCCTTGACTCAGCAGAACAAGGAGTAGACATTTGAAATGAGAGATGGTTGACCAGCATTAAGCCGGTATTCATTTTCAGCTGAACTGACTGGAGCAACGTAAAATGAAGTGCTGCTTTGTTCAAGAACACAAGATGTCATTCGGTTCAGGAATCGAAGCCACGATCCCATGTGTGTCATATTCCCTTTTCCTTCACCGACAAAAATAACTGCACTTAATATTCCGCTATCGTAGAATTTTTGTTTGAATGATGGCTATGTTATCCGGCAAATCACTGAATTTCAAAGTCTGGGCAGTCGTCCTGGACATCAGTGGTACCAAATGCTCCACAGTGATGTTCTGAAAGGAACACATTCGTACAATGAAGGTGGTGTTCCTAGGTTAGTAGTTGCATGACACCACTGTGTCAAGGGGGCTGAATTTCCCCTGACATCAGAAAGGCTTCCTGCGGAACCCTCGATCTCAACTTGGTGAATTAGGAACTTCGCTTTATAAACAAGGTGGGATTGTGTGAGAGTAAAGCAAAGAACGGTCGATAAAGAACATTAAAATCCTGCTTAAAATTACGTGCGGTCTGTAGGTTTCCGACTGGATTTTTCCTGATGTAACTCTACACACAGGGAGCATCCAGGATTGGTCATTTCGATCGTATCTTAAAAGAATGTGTTAGGCCAGCAGATGAGTATAGTACAAAATATCTTTAGTTGAAAGTGATTAGCTACACAGATCATATATTTTATTTTATTTGGTTGGTAAACTTAAATTGGAACCATTGTCAGGGACCCAGTTCCTGGAAGTTGGACGTGTCTCTACGAACTTGCAAACATTACAGGAATTAGACTAATGAATTTGTGAGGCAATAGTTGAGAGGAATTATTATTCACAACCAGTGGCAGTGCGTCCTTAAAGGGACGAAGAGGACGATTAACTTCGAGAGCGTTTAGCGAAGTGCTACTAACAGGCTCCTAGCATATATGTGAAGCGAATGGTCTATAAAATTTTACGAATGATATATAAAGCGTTAGAGAAACTATTGATTATACACATGGCGAGGCCCGTAGTAATATAATATATAACTTCTGTCATGTAAGCATGGGATAAAAATCTAATCTCCCTGCTTACATCGTTGTCCGGCTTCTGAGAATATTCTGACTCGATCCTATTCTTGGCTAAACATAATCTGCATTTTCTGCAGCAATTAAAACAATGCTTGCAAGTCTCCAGGCTTTTTCAGTTAAAGTACTCTGTAACGCATTTCTGTAACAGTCACATATGCCTAGCATTGACTCTGACATTGCGATCCCCTAGGATACTTAAGAAAGAGTTATAGCTATTCTATCTGGTCTCTTTGTTTTCCTCAGCCTCCCCGAACCTGATGTGACATTTTCAGCCTCATTAACAGAGAACAATATTTTGTTTTCCATACCTGCTTGAACTGAAGAACACATGGTGTTACTTAACCACACTGTTATCCAATATCCGATTACACTTTGAAACACGAGTTTTGTCCTTGATTAGCAACTGTCATTTCCTTACACCTAAAAAGTATGAAACGTGACTAATATTTCCTTCAAAATTTTGCTTTTGTTACATTTATTCACACCCCAAAGAATCCTTCTCAACACATAGCTATCATACTCTCCACTACCCCTGTTGCGTTCAAAGATAATCACATTGTCAGCCAAGTGGTTAAGTTCAAGCAACTTGTAAGCAAATTTGGGGCATTGAAAAGAATATTTGCTATAGTGATATTTGTGCTTCAACAACTCAGCGATGAATCTGTCTGAAATGTAATAGGAAGTAGGTCAGTGTGAAAACATTGATATCCAGGTCACATAAGTAATTTGTTCGGGACAGACAATGGGTCGGAGACGGTAGTGGTCTGCGGTACTTACATTGATGAACTATCGGCAGTTGTGAGGTGTAGCGAGAAGCCGATTACAGCATTTGAAATATTGAGAGCAATGAACTCTCGCACAAGGCGCAAATAGTTCGGTTTGTATGGTCTGCCTTCTGAGTTTTAGTAATACATGCCAGACGAAATCATCCTGCAGGTATTCGTTCAATGTCCGGGCATTGCTGATTTGTGGAGTTATGATAAACAACGTCTGTCTGACGGGGGACGGTTCTGGCTATCAAACGAGTACATCATGATGAATGCTCCGCTGCCAACCTTTATCAGAGTAGGGAAAGTAGTTTTCCTCTGTGCGGCGACTATAACGAATGGGGTTGTGTTGAAGATGTTGAAATTTATAAGGACTAAGATATTCCCCTCTGGTCGAGGCCTCATCGCCCTCTTCAAGTTTCAAATGAGAAATTAATTGTGTGGGGAGAGGGAGGTGCTGTCCCCAAGTGAATTTATTGAAAGGTTGGTGAAAGCGTTTAAGGACACAAGAACGAATGTATAGACCTGTGTAACGGAGTACAGTAATTGGAGAGGGCAATTGCCCTTAATGTTCAAGGTGAGGTTGAATGGTGGGGTTCTTTGATTGGTTCTAGAGGTCCACCTCTATTACGAGGATCACATAGCTACTACCTTTAAACTCGTATACCATTCGCTTTTATATTGTATACCATGCATGCTTATTTCTATATATTTATAATTCCATTCCACTGGCAAAATACAAGAACAATTATTATAATCATTATTATTGGGTTATAGATCGAAAGTTACAAGGAAGAATTACTCTATGATTTTTTGAAGTTTATAAATTCTTATGAGGTTAGAAACAAAATTTTCGCTGATCAGAAATAAGTTTTCTATAACGGGTAGAGAGAGATTCGAAGGATTGCTTTGGTTCGGAGGTAGAACACCGGTCATGTTTACAGGGGGTCTGGATTAGAATTCCACGGGCAACCTCCTACATCTTTTTACCCAAAGGGTTTTCTAAACCAATATTTACACGCTATCATTTATAGCTTGCCTACTTCAAGATCCAACGTCTCAATAAAGAATTATCCTTTCCTAGTCTAGGTACAAGGCCCGAAATTTTTGTTGAGGAGAGCAGTCGATTAGATCGACTCCAGTATGCAACTGGTACTTAATTTATCGACCCCTAAAGGATGAAAGGTAAAGTCGACCTCGGCGGAATTTGAACTCAGAACGTAAAGACAGACGAAATACTGCTAAGCATTCCGCCCGGAGTGCTAACGTTTCTGCCAGCTCGCTGCCTTTCAAGATAGAATTATTAACAAGATTGTTGGTCTTCAGTGATTCGTCTGGATCTTGGATATTTTCTCTCCAAATTTTATGCGAATATAGTGTATATTCATTTTATTGCAATAGAATATGCATGTCGATGAGAAACATATACTATACCTTTTGTATCCATTTATGCATTTTCTGTTTTATTTGCAAAACCTGAGTGTTTAAGTCCAGTCCTTTATTTCATTATCCTCATTTACGACAGTTACCGTTGCGCTTGTTTCTGTTGTTGCTGAGGTTCACACGTAAGATATTTCGTACACTTAATTTCTATGACGAATTCACACTGCAGTACTCAACAAGTTTCGATTAAATAAGGTTTCCAATAGAATTTATGGGGTTTTTTTCTACCCTTGTAAATGGGTGGCAGATCGGTGTGGTGTTCATATTCAACGTGTTTTGATATATAACACATAATTTACAAGCGATAAATATCAGTAAAGCTCAAAGAACCTTACTTATGCAGTTGTCTTTCAACATTTTATCGGTTTGTATCGATCTAATTCGTTGCTTTTCGATATTTTTTTGAGTAAGGATTCATTCAACTTCCTCGTATACTGAATATTCCCCGTTGTCGTTGCTTGTAGTAGCAGCAACAGTAGTAGTAGTAGTCGTAGTAGTAGTAGCAGCAGCAGTAACAGAGGTGGTAGTCGTATATGATTTTTGTATTTATTGCAACAGCCTGTATGTGAAAATAAGATAACGACGAATGGCGTTACACTGAAGTTTGAAAAATCCTGCAGCACATACAGAAATTGTCTTGTAGCTCTGAGAAGCAATACATTTAAATGCAATAAATGGACCAGTGGCGTGTCTTGTGTCAGTTGTTGCACAGGAAACTTGTGTAAGAGGAACGATTCCATTGGTAAGTTGTGTTTATTTTCTTATATAATTTCACTTCATTTATTAGACATGAAAGTTTAATAAGAAAATTGTATAATAGTTAATATATTAAAAAGTATAATCGCCGTACTGAATTTACAAAATTTATCGCGTTGACATCAGAGGTGCGCACATCACTTGGCCATTCCCAGATAAACAGATAACGCAGCTGTTTATATAAACAAATATTCTTGTAACTTCAGACACCCGGAGCCATTAATTTGTATACATATTACTATATAACACTATATATAAAATCAGCACCCTGTCAGCAGGTATGCCAGTCCACAATATATATATACACACACACGTACAAACACGAGTATGCACAGACACACATAAACACACGAACATATAACATATATATATATATATATATATATACATACATATATATATATATA
>NC_069009.1:10452393-10452864 GCF_001194135.2 Octopus bimaculoides
TATATATATATATATATATATATATATGTATATGTATATGTACATGTATATATACACATAAGCTAATTCGAACACGCGTTGTTAGTTCAGGGGACGGCTGCGTTCGAAGTTTAAGAGAATATATTCTTAATGCGCTTGATGTTAAAAACATCTAAAAGTAAATCAAAGGTGAGGCGTCTCACATCAGGTCCTTTTTCTGAGCGACAGACATCGATGTATGGTCATTGATATGACGTTTCAATGTCACGTACCGAACAAGACCTGCTGCAAGATATATCGCCGACTATGACTACATGTTAAATGACTTAAACTCTAATCCATAATTGAATTTTTTTCTGTGGTGTGAAATGTTGTGAAATGCGAATAGGATTTTAAACTTCATATTAAAAATATAAAATGGCGACAAATTACCTATCGTACACTGTACATATTTTGGACTCACAGTAAGTCTGAGAAAAACCAAGGTAATGT
>NC_069009.1:10452964-10454135 GCF_001194135.2 Octopus bimaculoides
TTGATATACACTTAAACTACACTTAAAGCCAGTATGGCTACGTAACTTGTTTTAGAAATCCATGTAACTTGTTTTAGAAATCCATGTAACTATAAGTAGATACAGGCACCTTCTTGGTCTTTCAATCCTTGACTCAGCAGAACAAGGATTAGACATTTGAAGTAAGAGAGGGGTGACCAGCATTAGGCTGGTATTCATTTTCAGCTGAGCTGACTGGAGCAACGTAAAATGAAGTGCTGCTTTGTTCAAGAACACAAGGTGCCATTCGGATCAAGAACCGATCCCACGATCTCATGTATGACCTCTTCCCTTTTCCTTCCCCGATAAAAATAAGTGCACTTAAAGTGAGATGTGTGAATATACGTGTCTTGGAGTCAGCTTGGAAACAAGGTCCGTTGTTCAACGACCTACGAGTTATGAGATATTCCTGTATCTTAGAAGTTTCGTTTGAACGATGTTATCCAGCTATGTCATCCGCAAGTCACTGAATTTCAAAGTCTGGCCAGTCGCTCTGGAGATCAGTGGTACTAGATGCTCCACAGTGGTGTTCTGAAAGCAACACATTCGTACAGTTTAGTAGTTGTGTGGCACCACTTTGTGAAGGAGGCTCGATTTCCCATGACATCAGAAAGGTTTCCTAGGGAACTTTCGATCTCAACTAGGTGTATTAGGAACTGTGTTTAATAAACAAGGTGGGATTGTGTTAAAGTAATTCAAAGAAGGGGCTACAAATAACATCGAAACCCTGCTTAATAGTTCCAGCGGTCTATATGTTTCCGACTGGATTTTCCTGATGTAAATGTGCAGACACGGAGCATCGACGCATTGTCATCTTGATCGTATCTTAAAAGAGTGTTAGGCCAGAAGATGAGGATAGTGTAGGATATCCTTAGTTTAAAGTGGTCAGCTACACAGACCACATTTTTTTTTACACGGTAAACTTAAATTTGACCCATAAGCAAGAACCCAGTTCCTGGACGTTGGACGTACCTCCACGAACTTGCAAACAATACAGGGATTAGATTAATGAAAGTTAGTGATAGCGATTGAAGTCGCAAGAGCGAATGGCACTTCTCTAAAAGTATAGACCTGTGTGACGGACTACAGTAATTGGAGAGGGTACTTGCCCTTGGTGTTCAGAATGAGGTTAGATGGCTGGGTTCTTCGATTG
>NC_069009.1:10454235-10455612 GCF_001194135.2 Octopus bimaculoides
ATCTTGTTTGTTGTTAACACAACGTTTCGGCTGATATATCCTCCAGCCTTGGGGAAATTTTTTTGAACCTGGGTTCTCATTCCTAACGATGTTACTATCATTATTATTATTATAATTATTATTATTATTATTATTAATCAGGTGGCTACCGTGAATCGAACTCGTAATCTTGGGGTTAGTAGCCCGCGCTCTAAACCGCTACGCCATATGCCCGTCGGCATATACATAAATAAAACTTTCTATACAACTCACAACAGTGTTATTATAGAGATATTTATGTTTATATGTTTATTTTAACACTCAGTATAGCTCTACCCTGTGTCTCATTTATATGTATAATGATTCTCTTCTATTTATGCATCTTTTTATAGGCTGGACGAATTCCTTTCTATTTCATCTGATTTACAATTCGACATTTAAGAATATCATAAAAGATATAAAAACTGCTGAAAACGTATCTAGAGCTGTGAGTAGCTATGTAATCTTTGACTCTCATAATCTGTTTAACTGACTCTCATAATCTGTTTAACTCTCTCTCTCCCTTTCTCTCTTCTCTTCACATAGATACACACACATATACCTATACACACACACAGACACAGACACATACACATATATATCTTTATTCTTATGCTTGTAAGTAGGATAACAAATTGCATACGACATATTCTGATTAATTCTTCTAGTATACATGAACAATTTTCATACCCGGGCAACGCCAGGTGCCTCTGCTAGCAATAAATTAATCTGTACTCTTACTTCATTATAGAGTCCTCTTTTTTCATTTCCGTAACAATAATGTATATATAACTATTGCAGATGGAGTATGAATTATCAAACTTGACAGGAGTGTTTGAAGTTGAATATTGTGGGTAAGCAAAATACATTCAACGTTTATTAAAATTTCGATGTATACGGGATCAAAATATGCCATGGATCTAAGTTTTGGATATGTATTAATATTTACAAAAAGAATGGTGTACGTTTGAAACATAATACAGAAGTTTAAACATTCAATCAACCGTTCATGTGTATT
The DNA here is from genome assembly GCF_001194135.2 of Octopus bimaculoides. Lineage (NCBI taxonomy): Eukaryota > Metazoa > Mollusca > Cephalopoda > Octopoda > Octopodidae > Octopus > Octopus bimaculoides. Next base: position 10,455,272 of record NC_069009.1, read on the forward strand.
GTATAAAGGGAAATCAACTCTCATATGTATGTATATATATATATATATATATATTTCGTATGTGTATTTCGTGTGCAAGATTCTTGATGTGGATACGTGTGTTGAAAGAAATACAATTAAACCTTGGGAGAGGCATTATGCCGGTAATAAACACACGCACTGGTTCAGTCCTTTATTAATTTATATAGTTTTTTGTTAAATTATTTCATTGCACTCTTGCAATCTCTTCAGTAACTTGTCTCTCCACTTCCATTTATTTTGAATATATGATCTGGCGTTGTTTTGGCGTTGTTTCGAAACTGTTTGGTATGAGCATGTGAGTGTGTGCAAGCTCGTATGTG
>NC_069009.1:10456850-10458303 GCF_001194135.2 Octopus bimaculoides
TCCCACATGTTCTGTTTGAATTTTGAAGAAAGAAAACAAGTGATCATATGTTATAGTTAATTAAAATTTAATCACCAATATACTTTCCCTGATTATCTATGACTTCCTTCCATCTGTTTACAAGCTTTTTTAATTCCATCAATGTAAAACGTTTTTGGTTTCAAAGCGAGGAACTCTGAAATGTCAGTTTCAACATTCTCCTGGCTTCTGAAAGTTATGTCCCCCAAATGATTCTTTAAATTGGAAACAAATTTTCGTCTAATGGAGCAATAGAGCAATGTCGGGAGAATATGGTGGACGAGAATTTTTCCCAACAAAAATCTTCGATTTTCTGTGATGTTATCTTTGCTATGTGGGGTCACGCGTTTTCCTGATGAAACATCACTCGTTTTCAATTCACTAAAGCGGGTCATTTTTTTTTTCAAAGTTTGGTTCAAATACTCTATTTGCTGACAGTAGAATTGTGCATTGATTGCTTCATTAGGTGGTAGAAATTAAACGTGAATTATTTCTTTGCAATCCTACTAGATAGAGAGAAGAATCTTTTTCACATGAAGTTCCCTTCTCGGTTGGGAATGAGCTTTTTCCATTTTAGCAAGCCACTGTTTTCGAGGTTTAACATTTAGATAGAAGATCCATTTTTGTCATCAGTCACAAGTTTATCCAAAAAGGGTGAAATGAGATCGCGAGAGTGGAGAGAAGAGCAGGTGTCAATTCGGGTTCTCCGTTTGCTTTAGGACAAGTCATGAGACACAAATTTACCAAGTTAAGGAACCTTTCCAAGTTGTTGAAGATGACGATGAACATTTGTATGGTTTGAACTAAGCTTTATTGCCAATTCGTAATCTGATAATGCAGGATATTCTTCATGTAATGCCTCAAGAAGCTTATCATCAAACTCAACTTGACATCTTATTCGAGTTTCATTTTCGAGGCTGAAATCTCCACTTCTGAATTTTGCAAACCATCTCCTGCAAGTTCTGTCATTCAAGCATATTTTCCCGTAAACTGAGTGTATGTTTCGAGTCACTTCGGCTGCAGAGTTTCCGTTTTTGTACTCTTCAGGGATCAAATTCAAAATTTCAAAAATAAAAATAAGCAACAAGAATATCCAAAAGTAACGTACTATGATCGCTTCACGCAACTCTATTTAATTGAACAATGCAATCATTACATCAATTTAAATGCCGAGCAATTTTCAGCTGCAGAAAGACATAGAATTTAATTAAATTAAAACAGATGGACACATTAGTATACATTTACCTAAAATGTACAAGAAATTAAGGAGATAGACAAAGAACATGCTGCCTTCTCTTCAGCTTAGAATCTAGTAAGGTATCAGGAAGAAAGAATTCTTACAGAATTTTGCTTGTCACTGTTTTTTATGGGGTCAGTTTTAATTTATAGACTAGTTATATGAAATCCTTTTATATCTAAGGCCGAGAGATGTATA
>NC_069009.1:10458440-10460753 GCF_001194135.2 Octopus bimaculoides
AGAGAGAATGAGAAAGAGAAATACAGAGAGAGAGAAAGTGAGAAAGAGAGAGATAGAAAGAGAGAATGAGAAAGAGAAATACAGAGAGAGATAAATATACAGGCACAAGTGTGGTTGTATCGTAAGAAACTGTCTTCCTAAACACATGATTCGAGGTTCAGTCCCTTGCTTAACAGTTTTCTTGTGTAGACACCCACTAGACTTGACAACCCATCTTGGTGTGCTGATGTCCACATAACTGATCGATTTGGCGAAATAGATGATCAAATATATTCTACAAGGAATAACTCCTGGGATCTAATTGTTCGACTATAGGCGGTGCTCTATCATGACTTCAGAAAATGATTGAAGCATGTAAGAGAATAAGAGATTATATATATTAGCAATGCATATTTTCACAATCTGACTGGCATAAATCACGGCACAAGTGTTTATTCCCGCACTGATGTTCTATATATCGTTTGTTCGGAGATGAGTAGTGGCAATCTCTAGCAGCAGAGTGTTTGTCAAGGTGGAGATCAATGAAGATGGAAATCACTTGACTTTGCGGACGCGGCATTGCAGTGAAGAATCTTCTAGCAGAAAATCCACTTATCAATGAGAATAGATGTTTGCAATATATCGTACGTCATAAATTGTATTTCAAATAGATCGTTACCTGTTAAAATGTGCATGTTAGTAATTTCTACATCACATACATTTATACATTAAGACGCACAAACTCGTACACAACAAAAACTCACATACCTGCATTCCTGTATATCCTTATTTGTAACACAGGAACTGCCATACACCCAACAGGGAGCAATGGCCTATACGGTTCTATTGAAATTAGTAGTTAATATGTTACTGTTAGAATGTCTCCCAAAGGAAAGAATCTACTATCTGACAGACATCAGATCCTACACATTGATATCTTTTTCTGTTAAATGAAAGTTTGTCAAGTGAAGCAGTGCCACAAAGCGCTAGAATTTAGGTTCATAAAATTCGATTCATAAAATATTCGTGAAGGCATTGTTGAAAAGAATTATGTTAATCGCTTTTTAATATTCTATTTCAGATTAGAGGGACAACAAGACGTATTTAGTATTAATTGTTTAGTACCAAATAATGTTACTAAAGATGAAGTTTTCAAACAAATTTCTGAAACTTTTAACACATCAGAGACATTACGTAATTTGGGAATTCAGAAAGATAAGATGGAGTTGATTGGTGAAAGTAAGTACTACTTTCCTTTCCATTTTTATGGCCATCACAATGACTATCATCACCATTATCATCTACGATGACGTCAATGCCGTCGTCAGCCTCATAATAATGTAAAACTATGAAGGATACTCACAAAAACAGAAATACAAACACACACAGATACAAATGCACACTCATACACAACACACCCAACCAAAATACACACCAACACTCATTTTCACCCTTTTTCACAAGTCAATAATGTGTTTTGTAATGTGTTTTGGGTGCACTCCCAAATTCATTCATGACTTCATTCATTGGTAATACAGTCTGGCAATTTCAAACGTGAATATTTGAGTGTTGTTAATATTTATCATCGGGAAACACATCTTGTCTTTAGATGGTGTGTTTCGGTAAAAGAAATGACACCCGTTCAAGGAGACATTTTGATGAACCTTATTGTCTGGCTAACAGACATCGGGATGTAGAAGCATGCAGAACAGCAAGGTTCTAAGCAACGACATATCTATTCATTCTTAATTAATTCTGTCAGAGTCGCTATCGATGTTACGTCATTAACCACTCATACATGGCTATGAAACTAGGAAACAGTGCCGTACAGAGTCATTTGGCAGTTGCAGGAATATTATAACATATCTGAAATAAAGTAGAAGCTGGCTCTGCACACCTGAACAATTTATATGTGCCTTTGCCTTCATAAATTCAAAAAACGAAATGTTTGGAAGATCCCCTCACAATCAAAAGTTCATTTGGCAACATGGAATAGTATATATCTGAACTAGAGGATCAACGATACTCACAAAACAGTTACAAGTTCACACTTAGTTAACACCAATTCTAGGAAAAATCTTCACACTACCCTATAATGATATACGGTCTTTCACTATACATAGTTCCGTTTTTTACCAATAAATTTAAGCACCGATATCAGTTGAGTAGTCGCTGCAAAACAATAGCTTCATTTAGACGTGTCATTCGCTTTGCATGTAATATTGCGCGACGATGTATAAAAATATAAACACATACGCATAGATATATGTGTATATAAATGTATGTATGTATGTATGTATGTATGTATGTATGTATGCATATCTTTGTTTTGAA
>NC_069009.1:10461239-10466867 GCF_001194135.2 Octopus bimaculoides
CAATCAAAAGTTCATTTGGCAACATGGAATAGTATATATCTGAACTAGAGGATCAACGATACTCACAAAACAGTTACAAGTTCACACTTAGTTAACACCAATTCTAGGAAAAATCTTCACACTACCCTATAATGATATACGGTCTTTCACTATACATAGTTCCGTTTTTTACCAATAAATTTAAGCACCGATATCAGTTGAGTAGTCGCTGCAAAACAATAGCTTCATTTAGACGTGTCATTCGCTTTGCATGTAATATTGCGCGACGATGTATAAAAATATAAACACATACGCATAGATATATGTGTATATAAATGTATGTATGTATGTATGTATGTATGTATGTATGTATGCATATCTTTGTTTTGAACAGAGAATCGGAGGTTGTTATACACCACTGATCACAATGCGTTTTGTCGGCAACTTTGGAATTAGGGAAGCACCTAAGAGGGAATTGTTTAATAGTTTATTTAGTTTAAGCCCGATTTATCCTAAAATGATTACATAATAATTATAAAGTGCGTTTAGTTACATAATCAGCGATTTTTACCTCTGTATGCGTCTATGTCACAAAATATTCTACGAAATCATTATATAGCATAGTCCTGAAAGAAACTAGCATTTCCAGACTATTCTACTACTACTACTACTACTACTACTACTACTACTACTACTACAAACAACACTATTACCACTACTCACCATTATTATTGTACATGTATTTTCCAGTATATAAACCACACCAACGAATTCCCTAGTAAATATTTCATATAAGCGTTTTCTTTCTTTTTCAGTGGTTTGTAATGAAAACACGACATCAACGAACAGTCATACTTTCTACTGGCCAATGACAAAAGTAGGAACTAATGTGGCCATCCCCTGTGGTGCAAATACATCAACAAGGCATTGGTTCGTTTGTATTGTTTTACTTCTTCCCAAATTTCGATCTTTCATTGAGCGAGTGTTCTATGCCAAAGTAAATAATACATCTAAATAGATTAAGACGAGAGAACTAATGTGTGTCTGATCAAAACATTTAACACTGCGGTTTTATATCTTACGCAGGATGTGACATAATTTTTGTCATGGTGAATCGAGAAAGACTTGCTTTCTCCCGAATATTAGAAAAAAGTTTTATAACATTTGTTGTGAAGATTCAATTGCCTGGACTTTCATTTAACAAAAGAAATGTAAGGGAGGATACACATAACTAAATGCAGCTAATTCTATTGAATTCAGGGTAACGTTATTTATTCAATGTAATTATTTACTGTAGAACAACACGTTTTGTCACTATATGGTTACTATTGGGTGGAGAGCGAAGAAAGCAGATCATCGTGGAGCCTGACTCAGCATATTGACATTTGTGTCGCTTCTACTACGCTATCCCAAGTGCTAAGCATATAAAATGTTCCACTTGGAGTCTGAATTTCATAAGTTTTAACACAAATTATACAGGTTCAATTTATCAAATCTATGCAGGTATAAGTAAACAAGCAACCTTCTCTGCTGCCGATGATGATGATGTGGATGATTGTGATGATGATGATGATGATGATGGTGATGATGATGATGATGATGACTAAATATGATTAGGTGATTTCTTCACTCACCTAGGAGTAATACCATGGTGCTTTAATACAGTCTCAACCATATCGTTCCGACATCTTATGTTAAAAATGTCTTAATGGCAAAATACAATAAATAAAGGCAGATGTTTCAATTGTTTACTCTAAAGTTTAGTTAGATCTTTTCAAACAGCTTTGAGGATACTAAGTGGAGTAAATAACAGATTACTGACAAAATGATTTGTAGTTATCTTCGTTCTACTAAATTGTGATTTTATACACCAACCAGTTAATAATTGTTCTTAAATTTCTCTGAGATTGATGAAATACAAATGCATAATGAAGTCTAATAATATTTTATATTTATTTCGTCTTTCTCTAGCACGGCGGTAGACCTAGAAATGCAAAAGTGTTCCCCATTTACTGGCATTTGGCAAGAACCACAGATGTCTCAGTGTTACATTTCAGGGGGCACCACTGAAAAACCAAATAACCCTACACGTGAGTATTTCGAAATACAGATACAGTAGGAGTAGTAGCAGGGAGAACAGGAGGTGGATATGTATATGTGAAATATTTGAATTTCGTTACGACCACTTTATGCGCATGTGTTTGAATACGTGTGTATTCATGTCAAGTCACTTATCGGAGCATGCGCTTTGCATATCTTCGCTGCATCCACTTTTTACATGTATATATGATCGGGTCGTCCCGGGAAAACCTACAATCATTCTAAGCTGATGATAACAATTCATACATATAACAGGGTGCATCCAGGTTTCTGAGTACAATCTTTGGCTCTATACGAAATCCGATGAATAATAACAAAAACCTGCGAAGAATTCTGATTACAACGGAGGTCCGGCTGCTCCTAGGTGTAACAGACAATGACTAAGTCTAGTAACTGTAGAGGAAGGTACGGCAGACCAGAGACCTTTGTTTGCATACTATTTGCCATCTTATTCGCGCATTTTCCAGGCTTTTATCAACCCTATCATTTCTCTGCTGCCATTAACAAAGGATATGAAATTGCGTCGTGTTCATGCGTTTGCCAATTATAAATGAACTAAATTAATCTGATGAAAGTTTCTCATGCCTCTATACAACTCACAACGCTGTCATTATAAAGATATTTATCTTTATAGTTTTATTTTAACACTTGTTTATAATTGTAATGATATGTTATGTTATTATTTTTGTATCTCTTTATAGGCTGGACGAGTTCCTTTCTATTTCATCTGATTTACGATTCGACATTTAAGAACATCAAGGATGATATAAAAACTGCTGAAAACGTATCTAGAGCTGTGAGTAGCCATGTCTTCTTTGACTCACATAATCTGTTTAACTCTCTCTCTCTCTCTCTCTCTCTCTCTCTCTCTCTCTCTCTCTCTCTGTCTGTCTCTGTCTCTCTCTGTCTGTCTGTCTGTCTGTCTGTCTCTCTCTCTCTCTCTCTCTCTCTCTCTCTCTCTCTCTTCTCTTCAGATAGATACAAGCACGTATTCATTTGCTTCTTCCAGTTATTTGACTGCTGTCATAACTGGAATTACTGTCTGTCCGGTATCCATATATCTCCGTCTGCATTCTTTCTACATATATCTATCATAACATTTTGGAATGAGGATGATCCCGGAATGGAAAATCGGCCCTACATTTGGTTCTTGAAATCCAGTACTGTGCTCTGATTTAAAACCATTTGGGTTTCTATTTCTAGCAGGTAAAGTCCGGCTGATTAACGCCTCCTGGTTGATGGTTGTTACATGACGTTCGAGATCAAGGTGGAGATAAGCGACATTCGCGCCCTTAATTTTACTCGAGATAGTTTCTAAACAGTTGGAATTCAACGTGCGAATGCAACAATAGAATTATTGCATTACAGAAATAATTCTCATCCGCCACGCGGCTATATACACATTATAAATGTATTTTAGTGATATCATTCAGGCCTGTTTAGTTTTGAGCACACACACACACACACACACACACACAAACACACACACACACACACACACATACACACACACACACACACACACACACATATATATAGACAATTAGATGAACTGAGGTAGGAATAAAGGTAAAAAATGTCATTATTTTGAGTTATTAAAGATATTTACAAGCATACCGGTTTCGTATACAGACAGATACAGGTCAGTGGACACATAGAAACGTGTGCGAGGCATCTTAATCCTAATTTCCTAACTTTTCCCTTCCATCAATTTTCACAGAACACATCTACACAACAAAGAATGAATAAAGAGGCAGTTTTCATTAATAAATATCTTCCTCAATTAAATATAAACACATGACCTCATATAGAACCCCACTAATCTTCCATTTAATATCACTAACCCCCATACATATTTTAGGGAGTATGTATATGTACCACAATATAACCGAACTTTGGGTGTAATTCACTATGATCTAATATATACAGTACATACCAGTTTAAGTCTCGTCCCGGTTGCTAAAATTGATAACCACTGTCCAGTATTGCCTACCATTAACTTGTCATGGCAACGTCATAATGTGATAACAGTGTCACATGAACAGACATTCTGAGAGATATTGCACAGACTAGCAAAAGATTAGTAAGTTTGTCATGTGTGAACATTTAGTACCTAGAAGTGTTTTGAGGGAAAGCGCCCTTACCACCACCAAGAATGGAGTACATTATAGACTTTTATTGAAATCCAATTAGCTTATCATCCAATATATGCAACGTTTCGTCAAATTGGTTCACTGGGGTAACAAGCAAGATGGTAATAGATCGGCAGGCAGAAATTGCCTCTCTATGTATAGGATATATGTGCACGTGTCTGTGTGTGAATTTCTCTATGCAATGGATAGGACACCTGTGAACAATTATTGTCAAATTACTCTCTCCCTGCTTAAAGCTACGTATTCCTCACGCCCATTTTTCTTTCCCTTCCACAGCGTCTTAAAAATGATTTATGTCTATGAGAAATAATTAAAAGGAAAATACTGTTACGTATGCATATACAGATATGAATATATACAAATATGTGTGTGCGCTGGTGTGTGTTTGCATATATATATGTATACAATACGGTCTTTCATGTATTACATTTCTATGTATGTGAATGTATGTATACACACATTTATACATGTGTGAATATACTCAGAGCGAATAGAAAAGGGAATGAGATTTAATTAACCAAATCCATCTACTAATATTAAACTAACTCAAAATGGATTTTTATGTTCCGTGACATTTTACTAGCAAATGTGATATTTGATTCTAACTCATAACAAATAAATCTGTATTCTCAATCCATTATTGAGTCATGTCCCTTAATTTGCCCATAGATAACGTATAAATGACTATTTCAGATGGAACATGAATTATTAAACTTGACAGGAGCATTCGAAGTTGAATATTGTGGGTAAGTAAAATGTCATTTAACACGTTTATTAAAATTTTGTTTTTTATTTGCGATGAAAATATTCAAGTGGTCTATGTTTTGTTGATGCATTAAATGTTACAATAACAATGCTGTACATGTGACAAATAAAAATCAAATTTACGATTTCAATCAACCATCCGTCTGTAATAATATTATAAGAAGCGCAGATATATATATTTATATATAAATTTATATAAATAAGGATAGGATCGATATTTAAATGCCGATTTTATCTGATGGCAGCATGGAAATAAAAACCTTCAAAGGTAATAATTATTTAAAATTACAATTTAGAGTATCTAAGAGATGCCACCACGCTGGAAATAACAGTGAACCTTGACTCTTAAGCCACATTAAATGTTCATACAGCATCAGTAGAGAAGACAAAAAGACAAAATAAACTAGCTAAAGATTAATGGATAATTCCATTTCTGGCTCTGCATGAGAAATGCTCTTTCATCGTCTGTGGAATATACTCAGAAAACACATAAATCATCCAGTAATCTTTTGCTAGTTTATTTTCTCTCTTTGTTTTCTCTCCTGGTGCTATATGAACATTTAATGTGGTTTTAGAGTCAAGGTTTGACTGCTATTTCCAGCGTGGTGGTATCACTTAGATACCCTAAATT
>NC_069009.1:10467722-10470865 GCF_001194135.2 Octopus bimaculoides
GCTGGAGATAGAGACGAAAAAGATATTAATTTAATTAGTAGTTATAAGTAAGGGACACAGAAAGTTCTAAAGGTGATAAGAAGTGTTATGTTGAAGGATTGCAGGACTATCCTTTGTTAGGCGGGCGAGTTATTCGGTTGAAAGTGATGGGTAAAGAAAATAATAAAAAAGTGAGAAAATAGATGAATGGGGGGGATCGTAAAAGAAAAAAAGTATCGGGGTCATTGAATGAAAAGCAGAAAGTGGATAAACTGTCAGATAAAAGAAGCCAGAGATTTAGTATTGAATAGCAGAAGTAGAGCTAGCGAGTTTTGCAAGTGGCTAGAGGAATGATATGATCAATACAGTGATGATCGTAAGGTAAGTAGGAGATCGATCGAGAAATGGAAGTTTATTAAATCAGAATGAAGAGGATGTGTCTATATATCGCCCCTTGTCTGTAGGCCCGGTTAAAGATGCTGAGTGTAGAGTGTAAGGGTATGTGATAGATAGCGAGCTTCATGGGGGTGGGGAGAGAAAGGAGCTAGGATGAGATAAAATAAAATTAATTAATCTTATTTGAGAGGAGTGAATGTTCTGCATTGTATAATCCGCAATGTTGTCTCCTGGAACTGAGAAATACGGAGTTCAAGTCTCACTAATTGTTCCTCTCTTGTATTTGATGAGTGTATTATCTAATGGCACATATGTATGTATATGAGTATAAGATGTCCCTTAAGATATAATGCACCTTTGCCTCCCTAAAATGACATTTACCACCATACAGTAAACTGGGAACCAGTCAGTCTGATGAAACACATCTTCATTTGCAATAAATTGTAGTCATAAATTGCATTTCAAATGGATCAACAGTTATTCAACTCTATATGTTAGTAATACGTACAACATATGTCCATACACACACACACACACACGCACACACTCACACACACACACACAAACATAAAACACACACACAAACACAAATACATAAATACATGTATATATGTATGTCATCAGTTTCATTTCTGTATTTCTTGTCGATAGAGAAAGAGCCGGACTCTAACATAGATTCAAGGCTCCTTCATTGGAACTTTGATCAATATCATCTAGGTATTTGTGCATATGTGTGTGTGTGTGCAGCATGTATGTATGTATGTATGTATGTATGTATGTATGTATGTATGTATGTATGTATGTATGTGCTTAAAACATTCAAACGATTGCTATTGTACACGGAAACAAATACCCCAATAAACCGATTGGTGAATCGCCTCGAATTTATGGTACATATGGATCCGCCTGGGGATTCATCTATTACTTTTCGCATGGAGTGTTGAATTGGCTATTCACCTACTTATCTTCAATCCCTCATTCTATCTTTATACATGTGTGCGTATATGTGCATATGTACCAACATGCATCTATATCTTGGTTTGTAACATAGGCACAATCACCTACCCCACAGGCAGGAATGGCTTATGTGGTTATGTTGAAGTAATTAGTAATTTACTGTTAGAAATGCTCTCAAAATAAATAAATTCTGACTGACATGCATCAGAATTTATACATTGATATCCATTTTCAGTAAACAAAAGTTTGTTTAGAGAATAACAGTGGATATTTATATTCTAGTTATTAGGACAAGATCCTCCTTGTTAAATTTCCATGTAATTAAAGGAGCTGATGAATGTTGTGAGAACTAATTATGTCTTTTTTAATTTCTTTTTGAATTTCATTTCTCTTTTTAATTTTCAGATTAGAAATATTTAGTATTAATTGCTCAGTACCAGATGAGATTACTAAAGAACAAGTTTTGAAACAAATGTTTAGAACTTTTAATACTTCACAAACATTACGTAACTTGGGAATTCAACTACGTTATACGAAATTAATTGATGAAAGTAAGTAGTGCATTTCTTACTATTTTTATGGCATCACAATCGCCATGGCCATCGCAATCGTTATAAGTGTCATCATTTCCACCATTTCCACTATCGTTTCCGTCGACTTCGTCATCAGCACCAAATTAGGATGATGCTATTGAGGCCACACGCGTGGTCACACACACGCATCCCCTCCCCGCACACGCATCTAGTTGTCTACCTATTTTTCAACCGATCATTCTTTCAGTAAATGAATAATACGTTTTCTAATATTCTTTATAATTTTCTCTTTCGCTACTTTCCATTCCAAGCTGTTCATGGTTCATTTAATTTTAGCTATGAAAATTACCTCAGACAATAAACCTTTTCTACTTCTCCTGTATATGTCTAAGTCTTATGAAGCCAAAGTAATAGTGTAGGAGCCATTATATATTTATAGCGCGACCAGCAAGCAGAATCGTTAGCACTACGGCTGTAATGCTTAGTTGAATGTCGACTTTCTTTACCTTCAACATTCAAATTTCACCGCCGAGTCGATAAGTACTAGTTGAGTAATAGGCTTGACAAATTCGACAATTCCTTCTCCACCAAAGTCTCAATCCTAAATATGTATTTCTTCCTAGCTCTCCTGTGTGACCCTTCTGTCCGGCATTCGACATGATAGATCGCTAGTCACTACACAGTCTTTATTTTGTCTCCTCGTTTCTTTATGTGTTCCTTTCTGCGGAAGAGCGAAGGCTCGAAATGTTAAAGCTTTTTCACTTTCCGAGCGTTAAACTAATACACCCGTTTGTTGTCTACATCACTTGCCTTCGTCTTTTGTTTTGTTGTGAATTCTCCCTACACACACACAAACACACACACACACACACACACACACACACACACACACACACACACACACACACATATATTGCTAGTTAATGATTATAGAATGCGTTTTGTTATCCGTTCTTGTGGTTTGTTAAATATTAAGAAAATTGTATCTTAGTATGAATCTATATCCCTTCATTATGGTGATAATAACTAACATATCGGCCTCAAATGAGCCAGCAAACTAAAGCTACTGTACTCCTATTGTTTTACTACTACTACTACTACTACTACTACTACTACTACTACTACTACTACTACTACTACTACTACTACTACTAATGCTGCTGGTGAAGGATAGATAGAAATACAGCTTCTTGCCCAGTCACCGTTATCTATATCCATATGTATTTTCTAGCATATATAATCCACACACCAGTGAATTCCTTGATATATATATATATA
>NC_069009.1:10471070-10473187 GCF_001194135.2 Octopus bimaculoides
ATACCATACACATGTTTTATTTGTTTTTCAGTGGTTTGTAATGAAAGCACAACATCAACAAACAATGGCACTTTCTATTGGCCAATGACAAAAGTAGGGACTAATGTGACGATCCCATGTCATGCAAATGTCGCAACGAGACACTGGTTCGTTTGTAATGTTTTATCTCTACTAAAATTTTGAAATTTGAAGTGACATCCTATTGTAAGAGAAAGTTACATTGTATCTTATAATAATTGTGCTTGGCATTACGTTGCTTAGCCCGTCGGTATCGCCATCACATGATTAGAGACAAAGGAGAAAATGAAGAAGACAGTAAAAGGACAGAAAGAAAAAAGGTAGAGAGATAAAAAGGGAGAGAAAGAAAAAGACGGAGACAGTAGCATTCATGACGTAATTATAACGATTTCATGTGATCAATTGAAGAGGAAGACAGAACAAAGGGGAGAAAGAAAAGAGGGCGAGAGAAAAATGGATAAGGCGAAGAGTGAGACATAAAGAGGTAGACAGAAAAAAGAGAGCAAAAGAGGATAAGGTGAAGAGTGAAACAGAAGGAGGGAGGAAGAAAAAGTGGTGGGAGAGAAGCATCCATGACGTGTGGTGGGGGAACGTAATACATTTTACGTGGTTACAAAAGTTAGTTGGAGGTAGAGGGGAATTAGAAATATAATGTCAGCAGAGTGGTGATGTTCTGATGGTGAGATTAAAGAAAGGCAGAGGGGGAGAGAAAATGGGATAGAAGGGGGAGAAAGAGATGAGGGAGAGATGATGATTACGGTGGCGGTATAGGCGGAGGCGGTGGTGAGTGAATAGTGAAATATGTATTTTTTACTTCAACTAAGTTCACCTGTCACTGAATGCATGCGCATAAGTGCATTAATGTGGCAGATATGTTATAATATGGAGATGTTTTTTTTTGTATATAGGAAAAATGGAAAAATAAGATTGAATATCTATTTTATGAGTTTTGTGTACTAAGTCTATAAATATATAAAACGTATATATAAACTGTATTAAGTAATCATCGTATACTACGTTCTTTCACTTGTCAATGAATAGCTGATGAATGATTATCTTTTGATAAAAAGAAGACACAACCTACGCTATCAGGTTCTTGTATTAAGCTTTCAGAATTAACCCAATAAGTTTACTATGAATTCCGTGAAATATTCACGAGGTTCCGCTTGTAGTAAATAAAACACTTAGAGAGACAAAGATGATAGAATTAATGTCAGTCACTTAAAATCCTTTAACACTGATATTTTACATTTTACACCATGACATTATTTTGCCGTGAAATAGCAACCAACATTTATTTTTTTGCTGATGTTAGACGAAAGTTTAAAGTATTTCTTGTAATTATTCCTGTAAGTGCCAGAATATGACAAAATAAATGTAGGGTAACAAGCATATATCTATACTCAACCAATAGCATTTATCACCAATTCTAATGATTTCAGAGTAATATCATTTATTCAATTTTATGATGTACTTTAGAGCAATACGATTTGTAACTATATGGTTACCATATGGCGGTGAGCGAGGAAAGCAGATCACCGTGGGACCTATCTCATAGTGGTTACTATTCTTTCATATCTCCCACGTTATTCCACATGCAAGCATCTAAGTTGTTATTGTTGAAGGGTGATTTTTATAAGTTTTAAGACAAAGGTGGAACTACTCCAGTTTGTGCCTGTAGAAGAAAATATACGTAAATCTCTTGCTAATGATGATGACAACAAACTATATATTATATTGATTTTATGGATAGGAATTTAGAATAAATGATCGATATTTGACGGAACACATCCCTGTATTTATCCTTGTTCCACTAGATTATGAGTTCAAATCACGATCGAGTCATTGTTTATCACACATTTCTCTAATAATGATGAAATGAAAATGCATAAACACGTTTGATAATATTTGATATTTATTTTTCAGCTCTACCAGAAATGTGGTACATCCCGAAATGCCCACAAATCAGTATGTGACATTACGAAAGTGTTCACTATTCTCTGGTGTCTGGCAAGAACCAGACATGTATCAATGTTACAATACAGAGAAGATCACTGAACAACTAAAGAACCTCACAAGCGTAGACATCGGTAAAGGTG
>NC_069009.1:10473287-10475006 GCF_001194135.2 Octopus bimaculoides
ATACCTATGACAATGTAATACTTGCGGGAACTATTTAGAGGATGCATGTGTATGGCTCTGTGTATGTCTACAACCAGTGTCTTTCCAGATTGTCTTATTGTTTGTGAACGTCCGTGATTATGCGTGAGGTGAACGTTCATGCGTTTTCGAATTTATGTTTGAAATGAGAGGAAATGTTTACTGGAAACTTGTTCATGCATATATGTGTGTGTGTCTGTCTGTATGTGTGCAGATGTGTGCATGCGAGAGTATCAATATGAATATATATATCTCGCCGTGTATATCATGTACGGTTCTTACGTCTCCCTCCCCACGGATTAACATCATCGACTTTTCTTCTACATCATCCTTGTGTACGCTTTGTTCTTCGATATTTTGTTGTTTGCATTCTTGAAATTCTTTTTCATCTGCCAGTATTTTTCGTCTCCTTCTCCCCCTCCTCCTCCACCTCCTCATCCTTCTTCTTCATCATCATCTTCTTCTTCTTCTTCTTCTTCTTCTTCTTCTTCTTCTTCTTCTTCCTTATCCTATTTCTTTTCGTCTTCTTCACCTTCTTCCTCATCTTCTTCTTATTGTTATTCTGTTTCTTTCTTCTATCTATTATTCGCCTTTTATTTTCTACCTTTTCCTTATTTCCTTTTTCTTTCCCGTCTTTGAATTCTCCTAGATTTTTCCTGCAGCTTCATTATTGTAACCCTATTCCTCTCGTTCTATTCATTTAGCTTCCTTTTCCTTTTCCTTTTTATTCTCCTCCTCCTCCTTCTCCACCTTCACCATTTATTTTACAATCCACAATCATCTTTCAGTCCGACGTTTCAAATTATTTTCGAATTATGCTTTGGCACATTCCTTGTTTCTTTTCTCTTTTATCGACAATCACATCGTTGCATCATCATCATCAGCATCATCATTATCATCATTATCATCATCAACAACATTACCATCATCATTATCATCTGCAGTAACTTGAAATCCGTTAAATTTATCATCATCAACATATTCATTATAATCGTCTTTAGAAACGGCACTAGCTCCGCAGTCGTACTCCGAACCTTCCTAATCATAAACACCATCATCATCATCATCATCATCATCATCATCATCATCATCATCATCATCATCATCATAATTATCATCATTAGTATCGTTATCACGGATTTTATCTCCATCATATGCTACAATATCATCTTCATCAACGCTATCACCATCTCTCTTTGCATAGCCTTTTCCTTTTAATTTACCCACACTACCATCAACACCTCCACAACCACCCCTCTCTGCTTCTTCATTCTGTCATTCTCAATATTAAGATCATCTCCATTCTCATCTACTTTCCTGCTCCGCAAAAAAGTAATTGTATAACAATATTTTAACATTTCATCATGAAACACTTCTATACATTTTCTAATCATCTAAAATTCTATTTCATAGTCATTTCGTGGATAATAATATTTTACAATATTATGTTACAGATATTTGGATGAAAGTAATATCGACATAATTGAAGTAGGGATATTCGATAATCTGACCAGTTTAACATACCTGTAAGTTGTTTAAGTCTTGTTGATGATATTTCACAGACAATATATTACTAAACATTTAAAATATTCCCATTCTATATAACGTGCCGACTTTGCCTTCCTCAAGATACTCAATCTTTTGCGATAGAAATATGAGATTTTTGTGTCTGTAAATATGTGAGTGATATATATATATATA
>NC_069009.1:10475887-10476613 GCF_001194135.2 Octopus bimaculoides
TTCGTCTTCTGCTTTTTTGTAAATTCCAACGCTATGAGTCTTTTTGTATGAGTGAACCTATAGCATTGTATCTGTTTCTGTTTCTCTATATCATTTACTGTATTCATCTCTAAATCAACGCTGATTGCCATCCATGACTCTCACTTCTAATTGCATATTCAAGAGTACGTTATGGATATGACTATATTTTAGAGTTGGACCCTTTATCATATTTCTTTTCCACATCATCATCATAGCCATCATCATCATAGCCATCATCATCATCAACATCATCATCACACTCATCATCGTCGTCGTCATCATCCTCATCATCATCATCATCATCATTATCATCATCATCCTCATCATCATCATCATCAGTTTCTCCATTTTCTTCATCGTTTTCTTAATTTACTACTTCTTCCTCTTCTATTTTCTACTTCTTCCATTTCGTGATAGTTTTCTTCCTCTTTTGCTTTTCTTTCCGAATATGTGCTGTTGCCTTCCTTCTTCCTGTTCCTTTTCTTCTCCTTCTTCTTCTTTATATTCGCAATCGTTTTATTTCTTCCTTCTTCTTTCATCGTCATAATCTTCCCTCTTATGTCTCTGCTTCTTCTTCGTCTTCTTCGTTCTCTTTTCTTTATTCTTCCAGTAAGAATTTTCTTCAGGTCGAGTAGCCCATCCCGCTTAAAAGGTCCCTGAATAAGGTTTGTTTAAGGATGTTGTGCAAAACACCCATGTTTCCAA
>NC_069009.1:10476623-10477787 GCF_001194135.2 Octopus bimaculoides
CCCATCTTTTATACCAAGACATTATTATTATTATTATTGTTATTATTATTATTATTATTATTATTATTATTATTATTATTATTATTATTATTATTATTATTATTATTTATTTATTTATTTCTATTATTATTATTATTAATTTTGTTGTTCATCTTCTTTATCATTTTCTATATATTCTTCGTCTCTTCCTTCGGTTTCTAATTTATACTTCCTTTTTTCTCTCCGCCCCTCCTCCTCTTCTCTCTCCTCCTCCTCCACCACTAACTTCTCCTCCTCATCATCATAACATCTTCGTCATCAAAACTACAACCAAATATTTTTCTCCTCTGCTTCATTATCTTATTCATTACTACGACCATCACATCTTCCACCAGCATTATGCACCTCAACTTCCTCTGCATTATCATCGTAATCATCATCAGCAGCAACAACAGCATTATCAACATTATCATCACCATCATCATCGTTACCATCATCATCATGAAACTAATTATTAACCTTTTCTACTTTACATCATTTCTCACAAGTTATTCTTTAGCTAAAATGTTCTATACAATTCCTCATTATGTCTATTTTATGTTCCAGATCATTGAGTTCTAATAATATAACAGAAATCAAAGCAGACACCTTCCGAAATCTCTCCAGTTTAACATATCTGTAAGTTGAATCAGTGTTAATTTTTAGTATGTCATTGACAATATATTTCTACATATGTGGTGTATTCCAATACTTTATTATAAGCACATTCACCCGTCTTTCCAAAGATGTGTTATCATGTATATAAATCTGTGAGTGTGGGCTCATTTCCTATATATGGTACATATGACAGAGTGATACTTGCAGGGAACAATTTCGTGATTGCTTGTGTATTTCCAAAAGGTGTGGTATTGTATTGCGAACGTCTGTGAATATGAGTATGGGTATATTTATGAGTGTTCGGATTTATGAGTGTGTAGCAATTGAGGGGAAAACGTTAGTGGAATCTTGTTAAATCTCATATGTACGCCTTTATGTGTGTGGATTCTGAATGTGAGAATATCAAAAGGTATGTACATTCCGGCGTGTATATCATGTACAATGCTTACGTCTCCGTCGTCAGCACTGATAACAATCATCGAGTCTTCTTCTTCTTCTTCTTCTTCTTCTTCTTCTTCTTCTTCTTCT
>NC_069009.1:10477797-10479956 GCF_001194135.2 Octopus bimaculoides
CCTTTTCTTCTTCTTCTTCTTCTTCTTCTTCTTCCTTTTCTTCTTCTTCTTCTTCTTCTTCTTCTTCTTCTTCTTCTTCTTCTTCTTCTTTTTCCTTTTCTTCTTTCTGCTTCGTTTCTAATTATCCTTTCTCTTCCTAAAATTCTTCACCAGTAACTAAATAAAACGCATCATACTTCATCGTCGGCATCATAACATTATTTTTGTTGTTGTTGTTGTTGTTGTTGTTGTTGTTCTTCTTCTTCTTCTTCTTCTTCTTCTTCTTCTTCTTCTTCTTCTTCTTCTTTTTCTTCTACTACTACTACTACTACTACTACTACTACTACTACTACTACTACTAGTTATCCGTCTTCTTCAAGATCGTTGTTTCGTTTTCTCCTCTTTCTTCACCTCCTCCTTCCTTTTCTTCTTAATTTTCTTTCCCTTTTCCTCCTTCCTTCTTCGACATTTGCTACAGCCCGTTTTCTTTATCTCCTCTATTTTCCTGCTGCCTCTTTGGCATTTTCTTCTGCTTCAATTTACTTTCTTTCATTTATTTTCCTCGTTTCCTTCTTTAAATTCATTCAGATATTTCTACCTCATTCTCTTCATCTGTTCCTTCATTTACTCCTCATCCTTCCGATTTTTAGTTCCTCCAGATTTTATCCTTCTTCTTAATTTTCTTTCCCTTTTGCCTCCTTCCTTCTTCGACATTTGCTACAGCCCGTTCTTCTCTTTCTTTGTCTTATTTATCTCCTCTGTTTTCCTGCTGCCTCTTTGGCATTTTCTTCTTCTTCAATTTACTTTCCTTCATTTATTTTCCGCGTTTCTTTCTTTAAATTCATTCAGATATTTCTACCTCATTCTCTTCATCTTTTCCTTCATTTACTCCTCTTTCTTCTGACTTTTAGTTCCTCCAGATTTCATCTTTCTTCATCGCTTTATACATTTCGGACAATCGATTCCCGCCGACCTTTTTGTGTTCTGCTTGTTGTTCTTCTTTCTTTCTCCTTCTTTTTTCCCTCTCTTCTTCTCTTTGCTCTCCTTCTACTCCATACCTACATCCCCTTCTACCTATTTTCAGTCTTCCTTTTATTCGCCTCCTCTTTCTTTTCCATCTTCTTTCAAATTTTAAACTTGTTTTAGACAGTCGTCTCTAATTTCTTTCTCATCACGCTTTTCCTGAATTCTTTTCTTTCGTTACTTCATCCAACAATTCGTTTCTTACAAACTCTAATTAACTCAATTTTATTTGACAGGCATTTGAGTTTTAATGATATCAAAGAAATGAAAAGAGAAATATTCCAAAATCTTCCCAGTTTAACAGCTCTGTAAGTTAAATCAGTCTTGTTTATATTATTTCATTGACGATATAGTTTTTTTAATATGTAATGTCTTGCCATACTTCATTTTTATCTCCTTCACCTGCCTTTATCTTTGCTATCAATCTCTGTCGAAAAGGTGCTGTTGAGATTGTGACAATTGAGTGCAAATATGTGTTGCATTCATTTGTATACATATGTATATATGTTAGAAAATTACTATTTTTAAATCTCAAAACGTGAGATATTCAGCAATAGTACTTTGTCGTAAAGATTGTTTGCCAAAATAACATGGCAGTCATGTCGCCGTAATTTAGCCCCACGAAAAATCGTCTCCAGTTGGCTATACAACACGATCCGTGTCCTTAGATTTTCCAACAAGGGAATCTAGTACCCCCACTCAGCTCCAAACACAAAGTACTGTTGCTGAATATTTCAAGTTGTGTGATTTAAAAATAGTAATTTTCTAATTTATAGATCAGTGACTAGTCGTCAGTTTGAAAACTATAAATTTGGGACGGGAATTTGACAGCGCCACCTCTAACCGAATAATTAGTCTGTGATGATGAAGAGAAATAACCTGGAAATCGCAATACACAGATATTGTTTTGAGATGAGTCGAGGTGCTAGATTCCCTTGTTCGAAAATATGAGGACACAGATCGTGTCGTATAGCCAGCTGGAGGCGATGTCTCCTGGAGCTAAATTACAGCAACATTCGTCCTAAACCAGGACTGCCTACACATTCTTTTTTCTCTCCTTGTTTCTTTCTGTTTTCCGTTCTGCGGAAGAGCGTAGGCTCGAAATGTTAAAGACACTTTCAATTCCCGAGTGTTATACATCTGTTTGTTGTCTACAC
>NC_069009.1:10480157-10480854 GCF_001194135.2 Octopus bimaculoides
ATATATATATGTATATATATATAGGCGCAGGAGTGGCTGTGTGGTAAGTAGATTGATTACCAACCACATGCTTACCAAGCCTTGTGAGTGGATTTGGTAAACGGAAACAGAAAGAAGCCCGTCGTATATATGTATATATATATATATGTGTGTGTTTATATGTGTGGAAAAGTTTGCGCGCTGTGTTTGTCCCCCAGCATCGCTTGACAACCGATATTGGTGTGTTTACGTACCCGTAACTTAACGGTTCAGCAAATGAGACCGATAGAATAAGTACTAGGCTTAGAAAAAATAAATCCTGGGTCTATTTGCTCGACTACAGGCGGTGCTCCAGCATGCCCGTTATCAAATTACTGAAACAAATAAAAGAGTAAAAGAGTAAAAGAGTCCGTATATATTTGTAAGTCTGATTTTTTGTGTGTGATGGCGGTCAATGTCTGTCTCTTTTGTGTATGGATGAGTGTGTGCGAGGGTTCCAAGATGTGACTCTAAATCCGTCGCTATGTCATGTGCAGTGTTTACCTCTCGTTCACCTTTCATTACTTCTAACCTCATTCTCCACCACAACCACCTCCACATTCTTCGTTACTACTCTTACCATCACAACCACTAATACTACAACCACTAGCAGTGTAGTAATAGTAGTAGTAGTAGTAGTAATAGTAGTAGTAGTAGTAGTAGTAGTAGTAGTAGTAGT
>NC_069009.1:10480864-10481133 GCF_001194135.2 Octopus bimaculoides
GTAGTAGTAGTAGCGGCCGTAGTAGTGGAAGTGCTCCTGCGTTTTGTGGATACCTGCGGCGAGAGGGAATATGAACACCGATCGGAAAATTGTGAAAGATTGTGTGCATTGTCATATCGATTCTGTGTGAATGTGAGTATGAGTGAATGTGAGCATGAGTGAATGTAAGTATGAGTGAATGTGAGTATGAGTGAATATGAGCGTGTATGTGGGTATGTGTGAGTGTGTGATTGCGTCTCTATAAGTTTATCTTTGTGTGTGTATATAAT
>NC_069009.1:10481403-10483060 GCF_001194135.2 Octopus bimaculoides
TTCCTCTTCTCCTGCTTCTTCTTCTTCTTCTTCTTCTTCTTCTTCTCCTTCTTCTTCTTCTTCTTCTTCTTCCTCTTCTTCTTCTTCTCCTTCTTCTTCTTCTTGGTATCTTGGGATACTCCTCATCCACTTTCTTCTCCATATTTCCAGTCTCTGTCATTTCCTAACTTTTATGATTTCTTATTAAGTTCTTCCGTCTCTATATTTCGCTATTTATCTTTTCATCTAATACCTCTACTATTTCCACCACAATTACCGACGTCATCAACATTATTGACGTCTTCTTTTTCAGCCATCATCGCCGTTATCATTTTCTTCATCTTATTCATATTTCTCCATCATCAACATCGTCAACTTCAACATTCTCCACATCATCATCCGAATCATTCATTACCATAAAACACCATGATCAGGTGCACAATCTTCAACAGCACCACCATCATCCCTAACAGAAACTATACCATCAACATCATCATTCTCACTATCATATTTTTGATCATCATAAACATGCTAAAGTCTGTAATTAGGAGGATAATCTCCCTTGACAACATCACGCCCCATCATGAAGATCATAATAGCATCGCCATCAACACAGCCATCATATTTTCAGGTCCTCCACTTCATTATCATATACATCACGACCACAGCTGCCACTAACACCAAACACGAACAAGCAAGAAAAGACAACAACGCGTCGATGTGGAATAAGTACAGTCTTACATTATTTACATCATTCACAATATTTACATTCGACGGATATTTGCCCACATCTTGTTGTTAACACAACGTTTCGCTTGATATAGCCTCCAGCCTTCTTCAGGTGTCTTGGGGGAATTTTCGAACCTGTGTTCTCTTTCCTAAGGTATTTTTCGATGTTGTTGTTATGATTATTATTATTATTATTATTATTATTATTATTATTATTATTATTATTATTATTGTTATTATTGTTGTTGTTGTTCATGTAACTACTTGGAATAGCCTGTGCTCTTAACCACTACGCCATATTCCCACGGGCATAAGGTTGAAAGGTGATAAAGAAGTTAATACTATATAAAATGGCATAATTAAAGACAGAAAATTAAAAAATGAAATAATGTTGCTTTGTTGCGGGAGGTGTAGAGGCAGTCAATAGGAGGAGAGGGTTGTGTTTAGTCCGTAGGGGATAGTTGATAGTAGATTAAAGATATACCGCCGTTACTGGCGGAGTCATGAGTGTGTGGATCCGTGGTGCAGAGCGAGGCCAAAGACACATATATTATAGAGGGATCGGTTGGCCAAGCGAAAGCGACGGGTGACATGAGTGTTCGAAAGTAGCCGAACATCCCTTAGAGGTTCTCTGAACCGGTCGGCCAGTCGGTTGGCCGTCTGACCTACGTATAGTTTACCACAGAGGTTGCATCTAATACAGTATATGAAGCTAGAAGAGGTGCAGGAGGAGGAATTTGTTATGCGAAGAGTTTGCTGATTAGAACCAGTGAGAGAAAAAGTGTTGGTGATGCAGAGGCAGCTGAGGCAGTGGGATCTGGATCACGGGAAGGATTCGGATGGGGCTGGGAGAAGAGGAGGCAGTGCTACGATTCAGAAGATCGAGTAGATTGCGGGCGCGTTTGAAGGAGGACAAGGGCGGGTTGGGGGAAATGGAGTGGGTGGTGGG
>NC_069009.1:10483399-10484032 GCF_001194135.2 Octopus bimaculoides
GGAAGGGTGGTCAGTTGTAAGAGAGATATCTAGCAAGTTATCAGAGGTGTTAGAGATAGTAGAAGTGAATTGGAGAGAAGAGTGGAAGTTAGAGAGGAAAGAGCTGAAGTGGCAGAGTTGTGCACGAGAGAGGGTGGTGGCACCTATACAGTCGTCTATGTAGCGACCGTATAGCTCTGGGTTCGGCACGGAGAATTGGGAGAATGCTTGGGCCTCAATGTGACCAACAAAGTGGTTGGCAAAATTGAGGCCCATTCTCGTTCCCATCACGACCCCACACAGATGTTGGTAGGTTTCCCCGGCATACGTACAGCAGTTGAAGGTGAGGACGAGTTCTGCCAGGCGAAGAAGGGTGGAGGTGCTGGGTGTGGGGGTCAAGGCGACGGTCGAGGAAGTATTGGAGGGCTAAGAGACCGTCGTTGTGGGGAACCTAGCATCATAGTATCATAATTTTGAAATATCTATAGCGCCGTCAAAAGCTTGTTTATTTTAATGGTTTTTGACTCATTATTAGCGTTGCTTAATATGGTTTGAAAAATTGCTCTTTCTTTTCGGATATCATCAGAAAACGGTAATTAAGATTTATTTAAATGACAGATCTATCGGACTTTCAAAGAGGTCAAATTGTTGGTG
>NC_069009.1:10484675-10488440 GCF_001194135.2 Octopus bimaculoides
ATATATATATATATATTCACAATTTAGGTTAGTTGAAATATGTTTGTCACATATTTCAAATGCTAAAGGCAGATACACTGCAGATACAGTGGAGAAAAATATCTCTGATGGTAGAAAGTTGTGAAAACATCTAGTTTCTTCAGTGTCGCCCACTCTCGGGAATCTCAGACATCGATGTTTCGAGTTTATTGACTCTTGTCGATGAGATGTATCTAAGAGAGGCAATCTGAATGAACTGAATAAAGCTTATAGCTTTATATATTATTCAGCCAACACATTGATATGCGCTTCTCATCCTATTTTCATCATCATGACCATTTACATTCCTTACCTTATATCTAATTGTAAGAGTATTTAACATTTTCTTACGCATTTTTTTATATGTTTGTTATGAACTCAATTTTATATTACAGATTTCTGAACGGCAATAATATAACGTATATTCAACGTGATACCTTTGGAAACCTCCTGAATTTAGAAACATTGTGAGTTGTATCGCTTTTGTTCGAACTATTTAATTAACCGTATATCTAGATTGTTAACATTTTCTTCAACGTTGCTTTTCTCTATCTCTCGTTGAGTGAATGTATGTTTTGTGAAAGTGAAAGGGCATGGTTGTATGATCTTCTGACGTATATATATATATACTAGCAGTATAGCCCGGCGATGCTCGGGATTAAGCTAGGATTATTAAGTGATCAAGTGCTTTATTTCAAACCAAAATAAGTAACATGGACATCAGATTTGAGCGAAATCCGTTGAAATTGGTTTGGTTGAAAATGGTTTGCTGGCAATTTGATTGGGAAATCCCATAAGGAATCAGTTTATTGTTTATTTCCACTCATTGACTTATTTTTTTTAAAGTTTCATTAGAGATCTGCAGAGGAGAAGGTTGATCTGAAGGTTTGCATTGGGGATGTGGATTGGAGTAACTTAGGAAAACTTACCAACAACCTTAACCAAAAAATAAGGGGCCTGTCCCTTCTAGGTTAACTCTAACCCTAACCCTAAACCCTAACCCTAACGCTGACCCTAAAACCGTACCCTAACACCAACCTTAATCGTAATCCTAACACTGAACTTAACCCTAACCCTAATCCTAACTGTAAAACTCTAACTCTAACGCTAAAACCCTAACCGTAACACCCTAGTGGAAATCGTGCGGTTGTTAATCTGAAACATTACAAAACCCTTTTTGTGGTCCGAAAAACGGGTTGGGGGCGGTGACTGACAAATTGTTACATACGTTTTTGTTTCATAGTTGTGAAATATAAACAAAACTCTTTCGCTCCCAAAGTAGTATATGTGCGTGTGTGTGAGAGTGAGAGAGGGGGGAAAGATGAACAATTTAAAACAAATAAATGATTTAAAATAAATATATTTGAATTGTTGTGTGAGAAAGTATATATAATCTCATTATAGAATATAGTGCCTTTCAAAACATCGTATATTTTAAATAATATCTCATGTTTAAGAAAAAATGACTTTTACATTTTACACTTACTCTGTCTTCCTTAACTACATTTTCATTCCTAATACGCTTTCTGCCTCCCTCTTCCACTTTTTCTTTTTTTTGTTAGACGCTAGCAAAGTAAACTCTGTCTTGCTTAGAAAAATTTGCTTTGATTTCTGCTTGCCTTACCCACTTTTTTAATTTTTTTGACGCTAGCAAACACTGTATCCCCCCCCCCTGTCACTAACACACTATTTCTTTCTTTCTCTCTCTCTCTGTCTGTATGTATGTCTCTCTCTCTCGACTTCACGTGCGTACGCACAGATTTGACTTCGCCATGTCAACAAACTTCAAAATTGGTAAACGTTTATCGATTTTTAGAGGTATACGCGGGTACCTCTGAGAGAGAAAGTTGACGAAAACGCACATATGGTCATTCTGAATCTTCTCCTAAAATTGGAGTGACATGCATGCTAATTCGTGGACATGCATAAACTACATTCACGTACACACACACACACACATCCTCTCTTTTATATATATTGATGATCTTGTTATCGAATTAATCTTAAGATTTTTTCTTTTATATTTCATGTTCTTTGTTTTTCTAAACATTCGTCTACCTAAAATTCAAATATTCATTATTGGACATTTCATCGTTTTTTCTCTGTCCTATATATTGATGGCTAGTTGGTTCTCTATACATAGGAACAGATTTTGATCGGTTGTACGATTCGTGAGGTCACTTTAAAGGAACCGTTTTTTTGGGGGGTCAAGTTTGTCACTCTGCTTGGGTGACCTCTCTGTAGGGAATTATCATCAACCGTTTGTTGATTCTCTTAAGGAATATTTTTTTTCTGAGGCTCTTGTCCGATTGGAGATAAAATTTCATTGGTCTTGTGATAAGTGACGTGAGCAACTAGTGTTTGAGACGGTGTATGGTGTTACTGTACAGTTATATGGAGTTACGGCTTCGACCCCAAGAGGTTATCTGCCATATCTAGCTGTTTTTTTCTTGTGGAGAATTGAGTTTTGTCTTCTTTCGATTGTTGTGGAGAATTGAGTTTTTATTCGGTTCTAGTTTATATATTTTAATGATCATGCTTTCATAACTCAACCGAAATTGGCTTGAAATGTTTCTGGTGCATTCATAGAGAGCGAAAATTTGATATTTTGGGTTTATGTCTGCGGGGCCATGATCTAGCTGTTTGCTTCATGTAATTTTCCTGGTCATAGTATCCCAGAATACTACTACTACTACTACTACTACTACTACTACTACTACTACTACTACTACTACTACTATGCTTTTCAGGCTATTCAGATTTCTCTCCTCTCTGCTTTTATCATCATACATATAAACCTTATTCATATAAACCATTCGTTCGTGGTTTTCTTGTTTTTCTTCTAAATATATTTGTTCAGAAATTACGGCAACAAGAACGTCAACATTTTCGTCGTTCAGTAGTATTTTCATCATAGAGAAAACAAACGACAATATCTACTTCGCCATCATCATCGTCATCGTCAATGTCGTCATCGTCATCTTGATCATCATCATCGTCATCGTCAATGTCGTCATCGTCATCTTGATAATCATCATTTCCACCACCAGCACCATCAGTATGATCATCATCACTTTCATCTACATGATCATCATCAACATTTTCACCACCACCACCACCACCACCATCATCATCATCATTATTTCTTCTGCTCTTCTTTTACGTTGCTTCTTTTCCGTTTTCACCTGTTTCGTTTACTTCCATTTCTTCTTTTTCTTCTTCTTGTATATATTATTCGCCTTTTACTTTCCGCCTTGTACTTATTTCATTCCATTTTCACATTTTTTTAATTCACTTGGATTTTTACAGCTGCTTCATTATTGTAATCTTATTCGTCTTATTCTATGCATTTTCATTTCTTTTCGAATTCTTTTTATTCTCCTCTATGATATTTTACATTTAATTCGTACACACTTGTAAACATTTTGTAATCATCTGAAAGCCTGTGTTATAGTCATTTCATTGATAATATTTTACAATAATACTCCTCCCAACATTATCTTATCGGCCAAACTTTATGTTACAGATATTTGAATGAAAATAATATCGACAAACATCTGTAAGTTGGATATTTATTGCTAATAATATATCATTCACTATATGTTACTAACCATTTAAAATATTCCCATGTTATCCACGTCCCGCCCTTGCCTTACTCAATATACTCATTCTTTTTCGATAGAAATGCGAGACTTTTTGTGAAAGTCTGTAAATATGTGTGTCAGTGAGTGGTATATGTATATATAT
>NC_069009.1:10488451-10491030 GCF_001194135.2 Octopus bimaculoides
TATATATATATATATATATATATATATATATATATGTGTGTGTGTATGAAGAATTAGAATTGTATACATATAAATTATAATTATAATTAAAATCATACAAATAATCTTTCTAGTGGATATGCAGAAAATAGGTGCTAAATCGTGTCACATAAATACAAGTGCATAAATACAAGAACATAAATACAAGTGCATTTTCTTCCTGTCTGTATAAATATATCATTTATTTCCTGTATGTATGCTCTGCTGATGAGATACAGAACCAGAAATTACCTAAACTAAGGCTATCCTTTCATTAATTTCCGTTAGCTTGCTCCCGCGCTTTCAGCGCCAGTATTTTTGTGATTTTTCAAGAGGTGAGATGATTTAGTGTCTATCGCCAGCCTATAGGCTAAAAAAAATAATTTTGATTTCCCAGCAATTGGTCTATTTTTATATGATGGCCAGAGATATTTTTTTACAAACATTTTAATCATTTATTATTATATATATACATATATAAGTATATATGTATGCATAAGGCCAAGAATAAACTTCTCATTGAAAGAACTGACCAGCTATAAACACAATTTTTTTCTTTTCTCTTTCTCATTGACACTCCTTTCAGATACACAGGCAAGGTTGTTTATCTCTCGTTCATCGTTCATTACTTCTACTCTCATCACCACCGCCACATTCTTCATTACGACTGCTACTACCACCACCACACCACTAATACTACTACTACTACTACAGAAACAACAACCACTATCAACACCAACAGTAGCAGCAGCAACTTCCACTACCACAGCCATTAACAGCACTAACAACAACATCACCATCAACAGCATCAACCCTATCAGCACAGCATCACCATCAGCAGTCATTAACCGTATCATTGTTATCCAATTCCTGATCATCGTAATCTATTCTGCATCTCTTCCTTCATCTAATTGTTTAGACACGATATCTAATATTCTGTTACAAATCTGTTCCATGCAAGTCCTTAACATCACTTTATTTTACAGGTATTTGGGTGGTAATGGTATGAAGATCGAAGCAGAAATGTTCCGACATCTTTCCAGCTTAATACGTCTGTAAGTTGATAAATTTATATTTATAGTATTTCATTGAACATGTATTTCCAAATATGTAATGATACCCATATTTCGTTTCAAACTCCCTCACTCATTCTTCCTTATGCTGTCACGTCACACACTCTCTCCGTGTCATTGTTTCTTTCTCTCCTTCTCTCTCTCCAATGGTGTATGTCTTTGTGAGTGACTGTGAATATGAGTGTTGGCCCATTGTTAAGTGTTGGGATATTTGAGGGTGTGACACTTTAAGGAACTATTTTGTTCACGCATGTGATCATATATACATATATAAATTTGCATATATATCAGTCTGGTAAGAAAGCTATTGGACACTTTTAACATATCACTTTAATAACAATTAAAAAAAAAACAACTTGAATAAAAATAAAGTACAATCAATCCAAAAGGTAATCACCCTTGTTATCGATCACCGTTTGCCATCTTTCAGGCAAAGATCCAACATGATCACACCATGGCAATCCCACCAAACTGATCATTCTTTAGCAGAAGTGGTCCTTTTGGCGAATGTTTTGGCAGTTGACCTTTAGTACAGCAGGATCGTCTGCGCCTCACGTTGGAGTACAGTACACACTGTTCATTAATAGTGAATTGATGACACCAACCAATCGAATCTTCGGCTTTGCCAGAGTAGATTTTGACATGCAGTGACAAATACTTGTTTCTTCGCTTCAGTCAATTCATGTGGCACCCATTTTCCAAGCTTGCTGAAATCTCACTTGCGTGCTGCATACTTCTGCGTATCAAAAGGCTTTGAAAGTATGAAAACTTTACTGTGAAAATTATAAGGGTAGAGTATTTAGAAAACATTTCATACCGGAGGCTAGCCTGCATAAGAAAAGTCAATAAACAACATTTTTCGGAGATGAACGCAATGCCACTTGCATACACATGACCAATTTTGTATTTTGAAAATATGGGTAACATATTCTTTAGTTGTTCTTATTCCTTATACTAACATGCATGTTTAAATCATAGAACAGCTTACTTACTTTTTCCCTTATTGCTTCATGGTATGGAAATCCCTCTTCAAATTTCCCATTTTATATCTAATCTTTACCTTATCTCACTAGATATTTATATATTTATTGAGAATTTACCAAAAAAAATACGAAGACGTGTGTGTAAACAACGAACAGATGTATTAGCTTAATGCTCGGAAACTTAGAACGTCTTTTACGTCTCGAGACTACACTCTTCGACAGAAAGGTACATAGAAATAAACAGGGAGAGAAAATACTAAAAGGTTTAATGGCTAGCGATCTAAAGGGGTTTGAAAAATCAATGGAAACATAAAGCATTATAGCATCATAATTTTGAAATATCTATAAACCCGTCATAAGCTTGTTTATGTTTTTTTTATTATTAGTGTGGCTTAATATGGTTTGCTAAAAGTGCTGTTTCTTTTCAGATATCATCAGTAAAAGATAATTAAAACATCATTAAAATGACTGATCTGTTGGACGTTCAAAGAGGTCAAATTGTTGG
>NC_069009.1:10495507-10500826 GCF_001194135.2 Octopus bimaculoides
ATATATATATATATATATACATCATCAACATTCTCATCATCAACATCACGATCATCATCATCATCATCATCATCATCATCCTCAACACTATATCTTTATTCGCTATTTACTAAACATGACTCTAACTTCTAAATATATATGCAGGACCACATTTGTCATTTTTATGTTTCTATAACTTACACCTCTTCTAAATCTTTCATAATTTCTCTTCTATTCCTCTTTACCCTATGAGGGCCACCTTTTCGTCTTCTTCTTCTTCTTCTTCTTCTTCTTCTTCTTCTTCTTCTTCTTCTTCTTCTTCTTCTTCTTCTTCTTCTGCTTCTGCTTCGTTTCCCTATTTTTCATTCGTTTTAGTTTGTCCTCGCACATTTCTTTTATCTTGTTCTTCGTCTTCTTTTCTCAATCATAGAACATCAAAGAGCGCGTCATCATCCCCTTCCAGAACTATAATATTCATTAACATCGATGTTTTAATCGTCTACAACATATTCATCATCATGTACCACATCAGGATCATCAAAATTCCCATCACCTCATTGATATCATCATCACCATCATCATCATCATCATCATTATCATCATCATCATCATCATCATCATCATTATCATCATAATCATCATCATAATCAACAGTCACCATCAACATCATCACCATTATCACAAGCACCATCATCACTATCACCGCCATCATCATTACCACCATTATCATCATCATCTCTTCAGAATGTAATTGTTCTAATATACAGAGATCGAAAATAAACTCTGTCTCTCCCGTGAACAAAAACTCGCAAAACCGAAACGTGGGCAGATGAACATTTAAAAAGAGATATAATCAAATTGAAAAGGAGGCACTAGGAATTATTTTTGCAGTTAAAGAATTCACAGGTTTCTGCAAGGGAGGAGTTTCTTTTATTACTGACGCACCATAGACCTTTGCTGTCGTTTTATGGATCTAAAAATTGAGTTAGCGACTCATACAGCGAACCGCCTGCAAGTTTGGGAAGTAATATTACTAAATTGTAATTTCAAAACGCAATACATTCGATCGAAAATATCGGTCACGTGGACTGCCTTTCGAGATTAATTCCAAATATATATAGCACCACTAGAAGTGAAATTAAAAGATTTATGACAAACGCTATTCAAGAGCTATCAGTGTGGCACAGTATATAAGAATGAAAGATGTAGGTGATGAGTATATTACGAAAACAAAGAGATGCTTTAAAAATAAACAGAATAATTTGCGACGATATTCAGATGTATACTCAAAGAGTGGTGGTTCCAACGAAAATACAAAGAAGTTATTGCAACAATTTCACAGCGGACATCCTACAATGGCAAAGATGAAGGTTCTGATGAGGTGTTATGTCTATTGGCCGTCTATGGACCGAGATATAGAATACTTTGTGAGAACGCGCTGGTGTTGTGCGCTCGCAGCCAAAGCACTGGTAGTAAAATATCAATGGTGCCCAGAGACGGAGAACCCATTATCTAGGTTGTGAACCAGTAAACAGAGCTTGTTGCCTAATCGTACTACATAGCTGTAATAAGCGGCTGGATGTTTGAAGGTGCAATAGGTCAACATCTAAGACAGCTATAAAGTTCTTATACGAATTGTTTGCGTGATACAGTGTCCCTGACACGCTGATTTCAGAAACCGGAACGCAGTTCTCTGGGTATGAACTGAAGAACTTCTGTAAAAGGTAAGCGATAAAGAATATTTTCTGTCTACTTTACTACCCGAAGTCAAACCTGCAGATAGAAGGATTTGTGGACACCTGTAAAAGCGCGTTAAGAAAAGTAAGGAAGCACTGACAAATTTCTTAAGAATATACAGAGTAATTCCCAATCCAAGTACACATCAGGGGAATCTATTACCCGAGAAAAAAAGATGTAAAGGAAATACGAAAGAGCCAGCGAAATATGTCTAGATACGTGATAAAGTGCATTTCAAAACCTATAGAAACGCTAAAGATGGCTGGGGAGATGGCCTTGTTACCAGAGAAGATTGGAAGTATGATATAGCTAATTAAATGGTCACACGCTGAACATAAGAGACATACAAACTAACTAAAGACGAGGCTTACCGAAGATCAGCAAAAATTCCCATGGATGTATTCTGTGAAAATTTGATGGACCGGTACGAAAACTAATAGAGTTCCGTGGAACTAGCATGGTAAAAAGAAAGCAGACTGAACACCTTGAGATAATACCCAAAGGAAAGTGATACTAAAAAGAATAATAATATATATAAACAATTTCTTTATTCTGTTGGAACAGGAAATCTCAGAAAGGGAGATGTGCGAGAGAACGACACCCCTTCGCTAGAATGGATTGGACCTCTACATATAAATAGTAGTGGTCTGACTAAGTGAGCTTGGTCGTGCTAGCTCCACAGTTCGTACGTTGTTAGTTCAAAATTTACAGTTTGAGTTAGCGCGTTGGATTGTTGGTTCTTAAGATTGTTGTTACATTCCGCGTTGTTACGGAAGTTTGTTTCGATTATATTATTACACTGTTTCAGTGTATTCGTTTATCCATAAAGATATAACAGAAATAAATATCTCAGACCTCTCATGTTAGGAAGGTCGTGAAACGCGTTGTCAGAAAGCAGTTGATTACGTTCCAAGAACAAAACGTTTTCACAAATATGCAGAATGGCATCAGTCCAGAAAGGCGTTGCTTCACACAGCTACTACAGCATCGTGACTGGGTGGTGAAATAACAGATGAACTTTTCAAATATGGATGATATTTGGTTTATACCATCATCAATATTCCAGCATCAGTCATATTTAACTAGTCTGAAATTAAAACGTTAATGGTTTTAATTTGTTGACAATGTCTCAGTGTATGTGATGGAATATATATATTATGTCATGGTACTTACGGTCCTTTATTATACTACATAGTACTTTACAAGTTTTCCAATTTTGTAGAATTTATATAATATATAAAAAAACTAATGTATTATTTCCAATAAAGTAGAATCCAACTGTCTATGGACTGATACGATGAAGAATATTTTTTCTACAAAATTTTAAAAATGAAAATTTATTGTTACACATACTTTGAACGTGGCTCTGAAAAAGTAGTGAGCTGTTCTTATGATGAGTGCTTTAATTATTCATGATTTTGTTTCTTGCAATGTTGTCAATATCTTGCCACTGGAGTATATATGGAAAATAATATTTCTGAGTATCTTGTAAGGCTAGAGATAGGAGTGATGACCCCCCTCCCCTTGCATATACTATACGGGCACAAACTGTGTGTCGGTATCCAAGTGGCAACAGATGTCTTCCTGAGGCTAAAAGACAGTAACATCGTCCTTGTATACGACTACCACATTATGTTGGCAAATAAACTTTAATATTTGTTGATTAAAAATGTGAATGTTATATAAAACACATATTTTACACACAACAAAGTCTCGTTGTTGTTTTGTTATTCTTATAGCTTACCATCTTCCATTGTTTGCTGCTCGGGTATCACAGAAGATTTCTCTTCTGTTAGGATATCTAAATTATATTAATGGAAACTACTTCTGTCCAAATTACAGAGATAAAAGTCATAGTGAAATAAACAGCTTTCAGTAAACATGAGATTTTATTTGGTTTGTTTACACAGTATACTGACAGGAGAAAACAGACTTATTAATTGTACATATTTTTACTTATAGAATACTTACTTCTTTTTTCCAGAAATTTGAGGAACAACCGAATACAAAATTATGAGGATGGCGCGTTCTTATTCCTTACCAATATTAATTACATGTATGTACAAAAAACCTTTCTTGATTGGAAAACCAAAAGTCTTTGTAAAATCATAAAATTATGTCACCAGACTAAATTCATGAAAAGATGTCATGAAACCTAAATCATAAACAGTTGCTTTCATATTCACATTTGTTTAATACAGTTGACAATAGATAGAAATGTGTTGGTCTTAATTTTAGTGGGCCAACATGAATATTTCTGAGTATTGTGTTTTTTCATGGCAACGTCGGTGTTCAAATAGCATAAACGTTGGCTTGATATAATTCCATCCATGCTCAGAAACACGAGGTGTGTTCAAAATGTATCCAATTTATAGGCAAAAAAAAAGTATCCGACCTGCGTTCGTTACACAAATTATATTTAATCTTCAAAATACTCCTCTTGGGACTTCCTTAACTTGAGCCCAAGGTTCTGTCACTCTTGGCATCACTTTTTGAAAGCCTTCGCGAGAGTGTTATGGAACACTGCTCTCGCTTCTCTCATAGTTTCCTCCTGCGACTCAGATCGCTTCCTTTTCAGCGTCCATTTGAGTTTGGAAAGAGCCAGAAGTCACGCGGTGTCATGTGGGGAGAATAGGGAGCCTATCAGAAAAGTGGTGTGTTGCTTTTATTCAGGAAAGCTTGAATTACAAAGTGCGCTCAGGATCTATCTGACTTTAATTGTTTGTCGACACGGCCTGCTTCAGCATCCCTCACTCGCCACTGAGGTTCAGCCATGTTTGAAGTGGTTGTACCACTCCTTGATCTACGTTTTGCGCATGGCATCACCGCCAACGCCCTGCCGAATCTTCTGGGTGCTTTCAACTTGAGTATTACCTACCCTTTATCAAAACTGAATGCAATAATTTTACTCGTTGTGTCCGGTCATTTTGCGTGTAAACGAAAAGCGCATGCGTGCGCACTACACGTGTGTACTATAGGCGTACCAGCTGGAAACTGGTGCTGCCTAGTGACGCGGCAGCATACTGACGTGGAATACCGGCACAGCATACTGGCGCGGAAATTTTCGCGCATGTACAGGAAGGGTGGTATTACGTCCCATCCAAAAATTTGCCCACATGGAATTAGTTTCGGTGAAAAAAATAGTTTCATACTCTTTGGACACACGTTATACGTAGAGTAAATTGGGACTGGCTCAGTGGTCTAGACAACTACACATATTAGGAATTAAGAATATCTCGGACGCAGGCGAATATCTTAGGAGGCCGTGTAAAAATACACTTTTAAGATGAGAAAAGGAAGCCTGTAATCAGCTGCAGAGACTCGAACTCTGTACACTTCAAATTCTTCATGAGCAGTCTGTACCTTTGAGCTAACCAATTACTACTTAAATGGTGTCTTTCTAATGGTTAAATCATAGCTTTCGGAATGTGGAAGCAATTTTTATAAACAAACATCGAAGTGTTGCGTGCGTTCGATTCTCTGTAGTGGGTTAGTGGCCACATTATTCCGTCTTCTAATGTAAGTGCTTTTAATCGATCGTCTAAACTGTTTCCACAGCCTATCTCCTGCGTTCGATGTATATATATATATATATATATATAT
>NC_069009.1:10501732-10504727 GCF_001194135.2 Octopus bimaculoides
ATATATATATGAAAGAAGGTTTGAAAATGCACTTATTTTAAAAATATTTATTTACTTAACCGGTTTCACTTTTTTAGAAAAAGATTATCAAAAGTCTTTGAGAATAATAAAAAATGTTAAAAAACAGTTTGAATATTAAAATGCATATAGACATTCTTTGATGATAATAAGAGGAATATATTTAAAGTATAAAGTTTTGTTCGAACTTTGTAGTGTTACATACTGATTATCACACATTCTCTGATAATAAGATGAAAATGTTTAAAACAGTGTAAGTATGAAAATACATATATGGAAAAATACATGTGCATATTCTTTGATAATCGCAAAAGTGAGGAGGAACTGACCTGGCTTTTTTCTCTCTTGTGTGTATTGATATACATATATGCACATATATCTCATTTCGTAGATTTGTTCCTTTTCAATGCATCAGAATAAAATATAGATACACATATTTTTTTGAAATAATATTCTTCTCTTATATAGGAGATTTTATATATATATATGAATTACTTCTCGTATCTGTAATATACATATTTTTCGTACCTATCGCTCCTTAATTATAAAAATAGTTTTTCCTACATTCACTTTCCCCACTACGTTATATAAGTTAGAAACTTATTTATAAAAATATCACTACGGATTTTTACCTCATTTTCTCAATTTATATATTGTAATTTTTTAATATATAACATTAAAATATGCAAACGTGAAATTTTTCGAAAAATCTTTCTCATGTGTTTATCTTAGCCTTATCTCTGCTAACTTATTCAACCTCTCAAAAACACTTATTTATCAGTGTATGTATTTTAAAAATAATCGTAACCACAGTAAGTATTTTCTTTCTCAATTCTATATTAACAACTATTCTTTACTTTCTATTCCTTCCTTTCAGACATTTTCACACAAACGAATATAATGCTTTTTAACTAATGATAAATCGCTTTTCTCATTATATTAGTGTAATAATTACTCCCTCAACCCTAATGTTTTTTCGTTTTAACTTGAAGTAACTAATATAAAACTGTATTTACTATTCGTATTTCTTATTCAAGGGATGTTTTAAAACAATTTCTTTTAATATACACCATAATATATTTCCATTATTTTCTCAGACATTCTTCACCCACATTTTCAAACAACAATTAGCCGATTTAGTTATAATTCTTACACAACTAGACTGAACACTATCTTAACATGTTTTTATCTTTCATAAGCACATTATGCATATCCGAATAAGTCTTCTGTAACAATATAATATTCTTCTGACGTAGCCTTTTTAATGTATTCTTTTTTCGCACTGAGTAGAACAGTAACATGTAAATAATTTAACCATAAATATAATTAAATTAATTTCTAATTTTTAACCATGTTATTTACATGTTAATATTACCGTTTCTAACGATCGTATGCAAGGATTAAATTTTAAAAACAATTAACACCTACTCTTCTCCATCTTTAATCTTTTGCTGAGTTTCTATAGGATACGTGTTCTATAAATGCTCTTAACACTCCTTATACTTGTAACATTTTCATATTCGAAAAATTCTTACAACTAGATCGTAAGTAGTGGAGAAGGTGTATTTGGTTCTTAAAGTTTTACAATATCCATTTAAACATCTAGTATTTATAGATTAAATATAAATACAATCTACCATCAACATTTTGTATAACATCTATATTTTATATATCACCCATATACAGTATATCATCTATAGTAAATACATCATCTATATCTCGTATGCCATCGACCTCATGCATGTCATCTATGTCAGGTATGCTATCTGTATATGGTATGTCTTCTACATTTTGTAAGTTTTCTATAACTAATATCTCATCTATATCCACCATGCCATCTATACTATGTACGTCATCTATCTACAGTATAGCATCTATAACCAGTATGTCATCAACATTATGCTATCTCCATTTCGTACGTCACCAATATCCAGCATGTCATCTATATATTGTATGTTATCTATAGATTTTATGTCCTCTATATCATGTATGTCACCACTTTCGAATATGTCATATATTTTATTATATCACGTATGTCTAATAAGATTCCCACATATATCATCTAAAGACGATACTATATCAGCATTCTAGGTTAGGTAGATTTAATTAATTTCCTGATGCTTGAGAAAATGAGATCTCTTGAATATAATAAAATAAATTATTTTGAGCACGTTTTTAATATTTTCGATCATAGTTATGTTTGTATATTTATATTTATGTTTAAATAAGAAGAAAGACTATGATTAAAAGGGTAAGATATATATGATTACTTTATGTTTCAATCCTGGGAGAATACATTTTTAAAAGCTTCAGTGTTTGAAAAAAAACTGTTACTTACTCAGTTCTTCTCTCTAATAAATATATTACGCAGGGTGGTGAGTTAGGTCTACGTTAATACTTTTTTCTTATAAGTTCAGGTCTTCCCTGGTTCATCTTCCCTCAAATCTCTCTTCTAAATGGGATAAATGCAAACGTTTTGGCTATCGCCATTTAACCGATGTGTAGTTTGGTGTTGGGGTCAGATAGACATATTGAAAATGAGAAAGAACCGAAGACATGCGGAAACATTAAAATGTATTGAAATGATGAAATAGTTATCTTTCATTACATGATATATAAAATCTACGAAACATTATTATTATTAGTAGTACTAAAAAAATATATTATATTATATTATATTATATAAACAAGAAAATATTATTTAAATTGTTATATTGAATCATGTATATTTATTCATTTTCCCTCGCTATAATTATGAGCATTCCTATAAATGTCTATGATGCACAAACTTTGTACTTTTTCATCTTCTGCATTGGTTCATCTCCAACTTTCAGACTACGCTGAAAACAAATATTCCTTAGCGACAAAACAACCCATCTAAAACTGTTTTGCTCAACAACAGCAGCAGTAAATCTCTACCACCAAAGTTTTGGCACCAAATCGTCCGTAACCCATGATATAAAGGAATCTATTTACG
>NC_069009.1:10504827-10507226 GCF_001194135.2 Octopus bimaculoides
GATATGGGCAGTTCCCATGAGCACTATCTTTTGAACTTCAGCAATTTTGGAGTTTCCTGGTATCTGAGTTTATTATTATTATTATTATTATTATTATTATTATTATTATTATTATTATTATTATTATTATAAGTGTGATGTTTAACTTGTATTAGTACAAGTTGACTCCGAGCTTCACCCTGAGATATCGAGACACATAAAGTTAAAATTTCAAGTTGGTGATATGCCTAGGGTGC
Source organism: Octopus bimaculoides (assembly GCF_001194135.2). Lineage (NCBI taxonomy): Eukaryota > Metazoa > Mollusca > Cephalopoda > Octopoda > Octopodidae > Octopus > Octopus bimaculoides. Next base: position 10,505,064 of record NC_069009.1, read on the forward strand.
ACATATTTGGTTTTGCACAAAGTAGTTTTCTAGAGAATGTTCAAGAAAACAAGAAACTTATAATTTTCTTTCTAAATTGGAAATTACATAGACAGTATTTTACGTAGGTTATGGGCAGTGCCCACGAGCACTAATTTCCGAGTTTTGGAATTTCTACCATGCTTATATTTTCTGCTATCTGAGATAGGTAGCAATAAATCTTAGGGCACCTACGATTAGCGATATTGTTTTAGTCTTCAGGTCCCACATTTTGACAATTTCTATCTCTAGATCTTTATACTTGCTCAGTTTTTGGTAGGTCTTGACCGATACATTTATATCAATTGAGACATTTATATCAATGAGGTGGCACAATTTTTGCCTTAAGACTTTCAGTATAATGTACGTCTATTCACATCTGTCTTCCTCTATCTTTGAATGGTGAAGTTTCAGATGTGGGAAATGTGGTCGTTTTCAAGCACAGGAGGTGGTTTGTGTTCCCATAATTTTTTTATCATGGGGCAATTGCAAGTTTTTTTGCAAACTACCCAGTTGATATACTGTGCTGCTCTATCATACCTGTTGAGATACTCTGTTGGAGCAGTCCTTATCAGTAAGAATATCTAATGCAGCTGTTTTACTATAGGTTTTCATTCGTTTAGGTTTTACTGTGCTTGTTTCCTGTACATCTAATTCTGGGGTTTGTTGTGTTTGGAATTCCTTTAGATATTTCTTCACCAGCTTTGTTACTGAGTATGATGTTCTCTTGTTTTCGTACTTTAAAACGGGTTTTATCTTTAAAATGGGTTTTAGGCGAATTGTGAAAATCTTCATTGTTAATTTCAGTCGTGAAAGTATACGACTACACTCTTTTCTTGGCAGGTAAAGTCTGTCTATATCTGCCTTAGGGTGGTACATTCTATGCATTGTAAACAATGTCAGATATCGTCCATATTGAAACTGTACCTCAAGACCAATATGGCTAAAGTATACATCTCTTCAATCTTCTTTCTTGCATTCAGCTCTGTCTTCAGAATTGCACTTACCCTGCGATAACATTTTCTTCTGATCCTTTCCATCATCATTGAATGTTTGATTCTATCACATTCAAATACCTCGAAGTATTTGTACCCATCCGCTGGTTCTAACACTTCCACGACATTTTGTTGGTCAAGATTATCGTTGGTTGTTTATACCATTTTCCCTTTGATTAATGTAGCTTTTGCACATTTGTCGAGGCCAAATTTCATTCTGATGTCATTCCTGAATTATTTAATAATTGGAAATAACCCAGTAGTTGGTCATTTTTTGCAACGAGCTTTAAATCATCCATGTTTAAGATATGATTTATATTTATATGAAACATTTTATATTGTACAACCTTGAGCAATATCGAGAGAGGTATTAAGGTTATGCACAAGAGGAGCGGTGATAGACGGTCACCTTGGTATATACCACATGAAATTCTTACATCTTTTGCCTTGCAAGATTCATTGCCACTATTCAAAGTAAGTGTGGCTCTCCATGAACTCATACTTACAGACAAGAAATTTCACAGACGAGGTGCTATTTTATAAATTTACAGACATTACTTAATCCAGCTAAGTGGTAGACTATCAAAAGCGTTATTATAGTCTATCCAGACCATCGACAAATTCTTGTGTTGTTATTGACAATCTTCTATGTACAGGGGTTGGGCAAAATAATGGAAACACCTTAAAATTTCAAACAAATTAATTTTAATATGGGCCAGAACCGCATTTGACTATAATTATAGCTTTGTGCTGCTCCCGGCGAACAGTTTTTGTGGAAACTGGGTTCTGGTATATTTTTGGGAGCTGTACTCTTGTGATTCTTTCTAACAATTCGAGTAAGAGTCCGGCAGTCTAACAATTTGACATCTTTGAAATTCCGATAGATCTATCATTTTAATTAATTTTAATTACCTTTTTTTGATGATATCTAAAAAGAAACATAAATTTTAAGAAAACATATTAACCAACACTACTAATAAATAAAAAGACAAAATATATATATGCGTTTGACAGTTTATGGGTCTATAATGTTTTGGTTCATTTGTTTCTTCAGTTTTTGGTAGTGGGAATGTAACACTATTAACTAACCAATAGGGAACCATACTAGGTTATTGCAAAACATTGTAGTAAAGTGTTATTAGCAGTGCAT
>NC_069009.1:10507923-10512947 GCF_001194135.2 Octopus bimaculoides
AGATCGTGTGTTTCGGGAGGTCTTGTATGATGATGATGATGATGATGATGATGATGATGATGATGATGATGATGAGGATGATGATGATGATGATGATGATGAGGTTGATGATGATACGAATAAATGCCCTGATGCAGTACCAGGCAATGGTTCTCATGGCTTTTGAACTCGACTGATTGTAAGTGTTAAAATGCACATTGTTTTGTCTTGATATAAAAGTTGGGCTACAACAAATATTCTGCTCAATATCACATACATGCTTGTCAGTTGCTTGACCTCAACCTGTTGAGCATATGCCTTAGTGGCTGACGATATGTGTATCTCTGATCATGCGCAGAAGTAGTGGCAGAGCATCATAGCCATGTGTTGATAGTAATTCGTTTGGGTTTGAATAATTAAACGCCGGAAACATGGGTGTTTTGTTAAACAATAACAACAGCAGCAGCATCCGCGACAACAACGATAATAATAATAATAATAATAATAATAATAATAATGATAATAATAATAATAATAATGATAATAATAATAGTAATAATAATAATAATAAGCCTCCCAGCAAGAAATGATCATTCTCTGGCTGCCCAGTACTGGCTGAAAAGGAATATATTCATAGATACGACAGATTTGGGACCAATATACACATATATAGAAGTTATGTCAACACTATGGAATGACAAAAGAAAAAGTTGGTATAGAAACATCCCAGAAAATGACACGAAAATGAGAAAGTAACAATAGATTAGGATGCCAATAAATACTGAGAAATACTAACACCCCGGATAGAGTTGTCAAAGACTACGTAGAGAAGAAATGCTTTCTAATTGATGTATCAATACAAACAAAGTAGAAACTTTCAGAAAGATCTGGAAATAAAGTAAGAGCACTACTAGGCACCACACACATCCTACGAAAATCACTTTCAATAGAGTGAAAATAAGAGCACCGCAACAAACTACATCACATGCCCAAGGCACACAGATCTGCGTTCGGTAGTGCAGTGAAAGCACGTGATTGAAATAAGACTACTGAATAACGCGCGGTTTATCTTGATTCGAGATCACCATGTCACGCACATATGGTTCTGACGCATGTGCCTGGTGTACCCTTATCAGACGTGTTGTCATGATGGGTATAATGGGCTTCGAATATTTTAACCAAGCGTCACTTTGATGGCATGCACTGCGCTCACACTCAATAATAATAATAATAATAATAATAATATTAATAATAATAATAATAATAATAATAATAATAATAATAATAATAATAATAATAATAATAATAATAATAATAACGAAGATTACACCGTGGACGTTTAACATGTGAGAAAGATAAATCACTGCTCCAAAATTAACCAAAAAACATCGGAAATAAGGACATCACATGGAGCCAAAAATAGCTGACAAAGGGTTGGACTATATCTGAGTAAGTAATACTCATTGAAATGTATTTCTATTTTCCCAAATATGATGATGTATTTTAACTGGATATCTACGCAACTGGCACAGTAAACGTAAACACGCTTGTTAAATCAACACCAGGCCATATCCGGCCCCAAATACCATGTACAAAAAAATTACAAACAGATTAAATAATACCGGTATTATTCTACCCAAGAATAACAACCGAGAATTGCATACTGTAAGCTTGTTACGCAAAAAGTACGACGACGTACACGTGCAAAACAATCTGACAACAGAAATGAACGGACCGGTACACTACGAAAACGATGACCGTCAAAATAAAATGCAGGGCGTTGTTCCTCATGTCCCGCAAACAAAACCAAAACGGCATAAATGGACACGTGAGGAATATATTTTCGATCCTACACGCCTATTTCACAGCAGTGCTCTACCCAAAAAACGAAAACGCAACAACACATACATATAAAGTATAGAAGAAAAATAATCTAAATAAAGACCTCGATAACACAATGAACACTAACAAACTAGCTAACATAAGAAGATATATTCTAAAAGCCAAAAAAAATATCAGAAATAGAAATAGAACAATTGAAAGGAAAAATACATCAGGAAAATCTAGATAGTAGTCACACAGCAATGCCAAATAATAATATAAACACTGAGATAGCAAAACACGAGGACAAACGTAACATTCCCGGCAAAAACGAAGTAAACAAAAAACAACAAACTCAGACCGTTGAGATGTATAATAATGTACACAAAGTACCAATCCAGAACACCACAGACAAACATATGAATGAAAAGGAAGGAAAAACAAATCTAAAGCCTGCGAATAACGAAGGAAAACCTAATGATTATGATACTATGAAAATGAAAATAACCGAAGAACTGAAAACCACAGATCTTAGAATGGACCACAGATTATATCTCCCAAAAATCAAAATAGACAATAAAACAACATCTATAATAAATAGCATAAACCTGGCCGTCACGGAACTAACAGCCACAGAAACAACAGGCAATATCACTGAGCAGGATACTCCCTCAAACCCATCCGAATAGGAGGTCCACCACCCAAACAAACATTGTGGATAAATAATATCCAAAACAATATTAAAAAAAGAGAAAAGATTTATCAATTCTCAACGAAATTAGTAGACAATCAACACAACTAAGTAACAAGAAGAAAACAAAAATACTGCACAAATACAACATTACAGAAAAATACTTACCCGCGGCAAAAGAAAAGCTAAAGCAAGATATCCATGCCAAAGCACAAAGGATTCGCCGGTATGAGCAACGCCAACGTTTCTTTGAACAAAACAAACAGTTCAAAACTAACCCCAAAATATTCTACCAAGAACTGGGTAAAAATAAAATAGACATTACTGCAGCACCAACAGCAGAAGAAGTGTAAGAATTTTGGAAACAAATATGGTCGGTGAAGCAACAACCCCAAAAAAGGACCATTTAAACAACGAACTTAGAACTTGAGCAACTCCGGACACTTATAACAATTGAAGAGGTCACCCAGGCACTGCAAAGACTAAGCAACTGGAAGGCACATGGGCACGACAAGAGCCCCAACTTTTGGGTAAAATACCTGAGAGGAATGCACAAAAAAGCTGACTGAAAACTTTAACAACATACTAGCAGGGCCAGAGAAAATGCCTGAATGGCTCACGAAAGGGAAAACCACCTTAATTCCCAAATCCACGGAAACGGAGAAACCACAAAACTACAGACCTATAACCTGTCTCCCTACGATCTACAAAGACTTTACTGCAATAATATCGCAGAGATTGAGTAAGCACCTGGAAAATTACCATCTGTTTCCAGAAGAGCGGAAGGGATGCTGCAAGGGCTCATACGGCTGTAAAGATCAATTATTGATCAATAAAGCCAAAGCTGAAAACAGCCGCAGAAAGAATAAAGGCCTCAGTATGGCCTGGGTGCACTACCAAAAGGCTTTCGACAGTGTTCCCCACAGGTGGATTCTGGAAACTCTAGTCATAAACAAGGTGGCACCAATTATTATAAAATACATAAGGTACTGGATGAACAAATGGCATACAGTGCTACAGCTCGAAACAAAAGAGGGACTTGTGAAAACGAAAGCCATCTCCATTAGAAGAGGAATATTCCAGGGAGACACGCTCTCTCCACTCCTGTTCTGCCTGGCGCGCACACCTTTGACTGTATTGCTAAATAGAACTGGATGCGGATACAAATATTACGTCAAAACAGTCAGCCACCTTTTATATATGGATGCCATAAGATTATGCGCTAAAAATGACAAAGAGCTGGAAACACTACTGCAGACAGTACATGGCTTTACCAAGGAAATAGATATGAAATTCGGATTAGAAAAATATGCCAAAGCAACCCTGAAAAGAGGAAAATTAATTAAAATTAGCAACACCACACTAGATAAAGCCAATGAAATATGAGAACTAGACGAAAGCCAGCCATACAAATATTTAGGAGTCAATGAACTAGATAGGATACAACACACACAAATGAAAGAAAACATAAAGAAAGAGAACTATAGACGAGTTAGATCAATACTAAAAACAGAGCTCAATGTTAAAACAAGATAATAGGTATTAACACTTTAGCTGTCCCAGTTATAAGTTACAGCTACAATATCCTTAACTGGACACTAAAAGAACTATGTAAAATAGACAAGAAAACAAGAAAAATAATGACAGGATCTAGGAGTCACCACCCAAAATCTGACATAGAAAGGCTATATATTCAACGCACAGAACGTGGCATGGGTCTTATACAGCTGGGAAACTATTATAAAATAACCACCATAGGACTGCAAAAATACCTACTTCAGAAGCAAGGAAAAGTAATACAAATAGTCACAAAACACGAGCAAAACAAAAAAAATCTGTTTTCAGTATTTAAGGAAGCTGACAAATACAAACAAGAAATCATAATACCTAACAAGTACGAAGCAGAAGAAGTAGAAACATCAGAAGCAATAAAACAAATGAAATCTAAACTAAAACTAGAACAGCAACGGACCATGATAAAACGATGGCAAGAAAAGCCCCTACATGGTAAATACTGGGCTACACTAAATGCGAAAGAAATAGACAAAGAAAAATCCCAGCAATGGTTGAGAAGCTCAGGACGCAAAGCAGAGACTGAAGGATTTTTAATTGCTGCACCAAAGCCTCCCCACCAGAAATTACCAAAAACATATAAGAAAAAGAGACATAACAAGTAACTGTAGAATATGTGGAGATGGATAAGAAACAATAAATCATATTATCTCTGGCTGCTCAGTCCTGGCAAGAAGGAATATATTCAGAGACATGACAGAGCTGGGACCTATATACACTGGAAGCTATGCCAACACTATGGAATAACAACAGAAAAAAGATGGTATAAACACACGCCAGAAAAGGTCACAGAAAACGAGAAAGCAACCATACTCTGGGATATGCCAATACACACAGATAGAGAGATTAAGGCCAATGGACCAGATATAGTTGTCAAAGATCATGAAGGAAAAAAATGCATTCTAATTGATGTATCAATACCAGCAGATGACAACGTTTCTCGAAAAGAAATGGAAAAACT
>NC_069009.1:10513313-10513993 GCF_001194135.2 Octopus bimaculoides
ATAAGAGCGTCACAGCAAACCACAGCACATACCCAAGGCACACAGAACTGCACTCAGTAGTGAAGTGAAAGCACGTTATAAAAATAAAACTACTGAAGTATAATAATAATAGTGTGCAGCGCTCAAGTGAAAAGCTTTTAGAACAAGCCACTCAAATACTACATTGATATAAGCACTGACTCTCCACAATCTATGAATTACTCTGAGAAGGGAGAAAGTATAAGCCATATTGTGAGTGAGTACTGTAAACCTGCACATCACGAATATAAAAAGAGACACAACAATGTGACCAGATATGTCCGCTGGCTGTTGTGCGGTTAAGCAAACGTGGAGAGAACCGAATAATTGTATGAACACAATCCAGAGGGAGTAATGGAAACGAACATTTCAAAATAGTCTGGGATATTAACATGCAGTGCGACGAAATCATAGACGGGCGAAGACTAGATATCTTACTCATCCATAAAGATGAAAAAGAAGTTAAGATAATAGATATTGCAATACTAGACGATTTGAGGCTGAAATGTAAGGAAACAGAAAATATTGAGAAATCCCAGTTACTATGGTTATGGTGCATGAGGAAACTTATGGTGATACCAGTGGTAATTGTGGACTTAGGAACAGTTTCCAAGAGCTTTGAAAACATATTAAGAATATTGGATCTGCTGACAGGCTCGAGG
>NC_069009.1:10515326-10517300 GCF_001194135.2 Octopus bimaculoides
CACAACAGCTTTGACATCGTAAAATAGCCCATTGCGACGATCTTAAAACTTGATACAAAATACGCAATTTTCTCGAAATTCACAACTTGCAGTACCATTATATAGATGTAGTTAGATTATAGATCTCACAGCAGGATGGGGGAAATGCACTGATTCTTTTGAAGCTGTCTTTAATGACAAATGTATAATGAAAGTCATAGACTGCCTATAAGTGTGAATATAGTAAGGCATGCTAACAATTCTGCAGCAGCAACCTCCTATCACTTCCTTGTTACTGTCTTAACGAGGTGTTTCATTAATACCAAAATGTGCGCTTTCGCCACATATATCGCCCATCTGCGGCCTTGTCACACACCGATGTTATTCACTTTTGTCTTGTACTGACCTCATCTGTTGTGGAAATCTCGGCAGTGCATCGCTTCCCCATCACTGATAAAAAATAATTCTCTCCGGCCACATTGACTCGCTACAGAGCAACTCCCAGCCATTTTCGCAGGAACAAGCCAACTCCCCTGTAATTAAGTTATTGTGACGGACGGCGAATGAGTTTGGGAAATATGGCATATTGGTAAGTTCAGAACTTAAACATGACTTGTCCAATGTAGATAGCCATGCTTCTGATTTCTTGTTGACTTCACTGATGGATTATATGTCACACTGGTTACGTTAAAAACTCCTTTCCCAGGATTTCCAATCGCGTCTATATTATGGATGGTAAATGAACACTACAGACTGAGAAGTAATCACTTCATCTAAGAATACCTATTTTGACTTGGCGGCCTTGAGACTCATGTGAGCCCAAGCCATCAACTGCCTAAGGGTTTTTGTGCTCTTCCAGCCCATCATGGCATAGTAGGTGTCTCGGTACAGTAACACCGTCCCATCGAGGAAAACCTTTCATTCTCTAAGGTAGTTGATGAAGCGCTTCATTGTGTGTGTTTCCTAGAATGCGACGTTACTCTCACATCAAGGGAATCCAGCCATTTCCAGTGGGACAAGCTGACTCTCCTGCACTGTGGATATTGTGATCTTAGCTATTTTTATAGGAACCCGCCAACTCATATTCATGGTGGATATCGGAATCTCTTATATGAAGAGTGGCCAAATATCCCCCGAAAAATACGATATTCATAAAGCCACTACTTAAAATTCCCAGGAAGACTTGACATGGCAACTTGTACTCCAAAGCTTGCTATTACTTCTTGGCTACATTTATATGCTTGTATTGGATAAGCACCGAGGACAAAGAAACTATATACCCTGTGAACTACTATTCCTATTATACGATATTCAACGCTCTATATCAAATGCTCACAGTGAACTGCTACGAACACTAACCGCCAATCACTCACAGATTTTAAATTTATAGTAATAAGTCAGTTCACATTTTAGTCACTGGCGTTAACCTTTCAAAACCCTTATAAACAGTACCAGCCTATGTTAATTAGTCATTTTTTTTTATATTTATCATTTCATCAAAACATAATATCGTGGGATTTCTCGGCAAAATAAAGTTACAAAAGTTTTCGTGCCAAATATTCTTTAAAGGGCTTGTGGCAACGGATACGCGGAAATTAGAAAAAGAATATTATCAAAGTTGAATGAAGATGTTGAACTAACTTAGTATAAATTGGCCGAGGAATGCCAACAAATAATTCAACCTACGAGAAGATACAAGAAAAATAGAAGAGAATAATAATAATAATAATAATATTAATAATAATAATAATAATAATAATAATAATAATAATAATAATAATAATAATAATAATAATAATTGTGATGCATGTGCCTGGTGTACTCTTATCAGACGGGTAGTCACGATTGCTATAATACGCTTCGTATATTTTACCCCAGTGTCACTTTGATGACATGCACTGCTCTCTCACTCAATGATAATAATAATGATAATAATAATAATAATAATAATAATAATAATAATAATAATAATAATAATAATAATAATAATAATAA
>NC_069009.1:10518360-10521917 GCF_001194135.2 Octopus bimaculoides
GAAAGCACGTTATAAAAATAAAACTACTGAACAATAATAATAATAATCATAATAATAATAATAATAATAATAATAATAATAATAATAATAATAATAATAATAATGCTAATAATGATAATAATAATATTAATAATTATAATAGTGTAGAAACGTGTAACGAAAGTATTGATAAAAGACAGATATATCTAAAACCGTGCTATGGTTGCGGAGATCTGCATTTTAGGACGGATTTCCCCTTTAAAGCTAAAGTGTTTTTAGTGCTGTATAATCGGGCACAGATTGTCAATATGTTGGTTGAAGAAAAATGTGAACAATGAGAAACCGAAGAAAGTCTTCTCAACAAAATTAAATTATACAATAGAAAACCGAAAATGCCAATATATACCGGTGCAGGCGTATCGATAATTAATACGTCAATATGGATTAAGTTAGTAAGGCCGGTATACCAAAAATAATAAGATATTTCCCGGTGTATCGGGGGAACGAGTTCAATTCTTGGGCGAAATTTCGTCATAAAAAAAAAACTTAGAGAAATGACGCGGAGAAGTTAAATAATGGTATCTAAACATACAATAAATCTGTTCAGTACAGATTTAATGGAAGGATTGGACCTGTGAGATCCACCATTGAATTCATTATGTAATAAGGTAAACGTGTCACAGTCCGTGTCATATAATGCGTTCGAAAAGTTCAAATTAAAATTAAGGAAGATATAAACCGATGTCTTCTCGGAAGGAACTCGGAGCGTGTAAAAAAATCACAGTAATATATTAGTGGAAACAAAATACTGTTCCGGTGTTCAAACCGAAAAGAAATGTGCCTTTTGTGGAGTTAAGTCAAGTTGAGAAGGAAATAAAAAGATTGGAAAACATGGGGTAATTGAAAAATTAGACTACTCAGAGTAGGTGGCTCCCACTGTATATATGAATAAAGAAAACAACAAAATAAGAGAGTTCTGGCTCAAACCAGAGTACTGGACCAAACTGGGGTACTGGACCAAACCAGACAACTAACATTTTTACCGGTCCGTCCGTCCATCGTCCAATGATGGAGTTTGGTGATATCGACATGCCCCTCCAAGTGCCGGGTTGCAAGCTGACCGACTTATCCCAGTTAATTTTTGCCCCTGCCACTGCTTCGTAGCCCCTTCAGGCCTTACCTACCCACTGTAGGTGTTCGACCCGGGATATGATGACGGTGATGTCTGCATACACAAAAACAGATTTTCCACATCTTGGACGCAAATGTAATGACTCTTTACAGGGCATACCACAATTTGTTGTTAATAATGATACCAGTTAATGCCCTCATCACTAACTGCCTAACCCGGTTCCTGTAGGCTTCACAGGCCAAAAGCGACCTGTTTAACTTCCAGTAACCTGATCACTGTCTACACATACAATCTAAGTCAAATGTGTAGGTTACAGACTATGATCACTGTGATTGACAATATGATGTTGTGGACAACTATCTATGTTTTTATCTTTAATTCGAACAATAATCCTGTGTAGATAAGATCTGGAAGACCTATCGTTATTCGCCCATGTCCACAATGGAACGTCCAGGTGATCGAGTGTGAATCGTTCTGCAACACAATCTACGAGTGCGTCGCAGATTGTGTTAAAATCCCCTAACAACACTAAAGTGTTCAACGTTCCTAGAAAATTCTCTAGGCTTCTAAATAGTCAGACTTCCCTGCTCCGCAAGAAGTGTAGACAACGATCAACTTAAAGATTTACCGCTGCTGTGCGTCACATCAAAGATGACTATCCTGCCCTCCAATTCTTATCTCTAAATTCTTATCTCTAAATCCAGATTTTTCCTGAGTAGAACTGCAACCCCTCTTTACCTTCCAGGTTGGCATGGAGAAATAAATTTCTCGTAGCAATTTAGCAGGGGTGAAAAAGCCTGCAGCCCACTCAGTCTTGTTTCAGTAGTAACTACTAAATCTATTCTATGCAACCCGAGGTCATCAAGGAGACACCTTTGCTGCCATTCCGACCCGAGGCCACGTATATTTATTCAACCTAAGTTTTCTTACCTTTAGAGGAGAGTGGAGGGTAATCCCCCATCCACTTTCTTTGCGTCGTGTTTTTTCGGGCTTTTAAAAGTTTTTGGTACAGGTGGAATGAAAAAGGTTTCTGAAATGGCTCAATGTATTCAGTGCCTGAATGTTTAAAACATGTATACCTAATAGAATTGATAGAACTCGATGGGAGATGGAACGTTGGGGTTCCCTGATTCTTGGTTTGGTTTACTTGAGAATTTTTCTGTTATTTGCATTGGTTCGTTATTGTTAGAGTTTATGCCTGTGATGCTAAATGCGTGTTTGGTGATCCAGGGGGAGGCGGTTTGGGGTTTTCTGTGCTTGTGGTGGATGTGTTCGTATCATTGGCTATGGAAGCTCGGCGGGGCTCTTACTTTTTCTACTTTTTTGTGTGATGGTAGTCCAATATATTTCCTGGGTGTGCTGAGCTTCAGACACTGGCACCGCTCTTTTGGTAGATTTAGGGTTTTCTTCAGAGCTGTTGGCTGGGTTTCCGCTATCTTCTTTGTTTCCATTGCATTGTGCATTTATCGGTTGGTTATGAGTGTCGTTTTAGTGGTTGGTATAGGTGCCGTTGGTGGAGAGCATCCTGCTCTTATATGGCCCTTTTTGCCACACTTACAGCTGAGCAGCTCTTGCCCCTCCACTATGACCCTTAACTTGGTGTCTTCAGCAATTAAAATTAAGTCCGGAATTTTTCCAAGTCGGTATGGGCTGCTTGGATTACTATGTCTAATCCCTGCTCTGCCAGTTTTGCTGGTGAAATTTGGTTGCTTGAAGGATGGTGATCTTGTCTTCTAATCCGAATATTAGAGCTGCCTTAGGCCATGGAACATCAACTTCTGGTGGTACTTCTACCTTTATCTTAGAAGTACGTCCTCCAAGGTATATTGTAGGTGAACCAGATCGGCTGATTTGAGCGTGGTTGTTGAATGTTGCCTGGCTTTCTCTTCAGTGTTTGAATATTACCTCCAAGGTAACGAGCTGTCCTCCTCTTTTTATATATGTAGTATCCTGCCATTTGGGTTGTAAACACTTCTGTATTTCCCCCTTGTAGGCCATATCAATCTTTTTGTTTTTTATCCAAAAGGTTTTATATATGACAGTTTTCTGTGTGGTGTGGATGACTTCCCCAGGCGGGGTTATTTTTATATGTGTCCCTCCCTCTTGAAGGCCCTTGTACTTTGCTAGTTCGTCTTTCTCGATACTTACATCTTCTTATGTGACACTAACGACTGGTGCAAAATTGAATGTTTTATTTTTCGTTTTCTTTTTATCCATGTCTTCCATTTGAATAGTATCTCCCGGTAACAGCAATCCTTCAATTAAATAGTTGAGTCTTATGGCATCTCCTATGAAGTCTTCCACATTGGAATGCCTGCTCATTGAAGAATAATCATAGGTTACCCCACTTCAAGCAAGGGAAAATGTAACTTAGCGGTTGGGAATAAGAGGCCGATAGAATAAGTACTAGCCTTACAACGAATAAGTCCTAGGGTCGATGTTTTCG
>NC_069009.1:10521927-10524139 GCF_001194135.2 Octopus bimaculoides
TGTTGTATGGCCACTGAAAAATTGCTCTGAGAAGTAAATGAATAAATGAATGTACATATACGTTACATATGCATAAACATATATATGTGTGTGTGTGTGTGTGTGTGTGTATGTGTGCGTGTGTGTGTTTGTGTGTGTGTGTGCTTGTGTGTGTGTGTCTATATATCTGGCGATCTATCTACCTACATATCCGGCTATAGATTGATAGATAAATAGAATGATAGATAGATAGACGTCCCCTGTTTCAGTTTACTCTTTTTTATCTTTTCCATATTTCTCCCTATCTACTCGTCTTTAATTTTCTCCGTTTTCTCATCCTCCTCTTTTATTATAGTTATTTTTACTTTCTATATCAGCGTCCTCCACCTTATCATGATCACAAGGATTAGCTGCAGTCTCAATAATCATCATCATCATCATCATCATCCTCGTCGTTGTTGTAGTTGACATCATCATCATCGTCATGACCATCATCGTCATCTTCACCTTCATTATCATCCTTATCACTCATAAACCAGAGCTTCATTGCGAGCAGACCGAAACAACTTCACCACCTCTAAATCGGTCACCACCAATGTCATCATCATAATCATTATCCCCTTCATCATCACTTAACATTATTACAACCCTCATCATTATTTTCATCACATTCTTAACTCATCATTTTCATAATCATATTCAATTAATTATTTCACTTATATTTATATTACTTCTATTTCTGCATCTAATTTGTTGGACGTAATAATCGAAATTTATGACAAAACTCTTCTGTTTTTCAGATATCTAGACAATAATAAAATCGTCAAAATTGAAAACGGGTCGTTTGCAAATCTTCCAGCCTTAAGATATTTGTAAGTTGGACCAGTTTTGCTGATACTCTTTCCTTGACTGTATATTTTCACATACTTAATATCTTGCCATAATACTTTCTTAACATTCGCCTGTCCCTCTATAACTCACATTCTCTCTATATATGTGTATATGATCATGTGTGTGACAATGTGCTTGATCATATGTCTTTGGATTCTACATCATCGCTGTTTGGTATTTTGTGTAAAGTGTGTGTATGGGCATGTGTATATTTGGGCGTTTCCTCTTGGGCAGGAAATATTAAGCAGATCATAAAACATTTTACGAGGTGAAAAAACACGGTCAGAACAAAATTTGGTAGTGTTGCAATGTGAAAATGGCTGCTAGATGTTTAACAAGTTTGTACAAATGTATATGCTGATTGGTCTTACCAAGCGCAAACACCAACATTGGTTAAATACATGGATACGAAAGAAAATCAAGATGTATACAGGCTGTTAAAATGTACTTCCAAACAGCAGGTAAGATGATCGGCCCTTCTCTGAGCATATTGTTCAAGTAGATAAAACAGACTTATACTGTAGTAATACTGCACAATAAGCGACACAAATTCAAACCAGGGAATAATAATATTAATAATAATAATAATAATAATAATAATAATAATAATAATAGTAATAACAATAATAATAATAATAATAAGTGGTTTTTAAGCAATACGCTGATTTCATCAGGATGCAATTTGGCCTCGATAAATGTGCAAAAGCTACATTTATCAAATTAAAGATGACAGAAACATCCAATGATAGTTCTGACGAGCAGTATGTCATAAAGGAATTAGAACCAGCAAAGAGCTACAAATACCTAGGGGCATTTTAAGGGAACGAAATCAAACGTTCAGTGATGAATGAAAGGAGCAGAAGAACGACATTACCTGCCAAGAAAAGAGGGTGGATGTGAACTTTTACAACTGGAATTAACAATGAAGATTGCCAGATTTGCCCGCAACACCTACCTAAAAAAAAACACTGATGAGAGTTTGTTGAAATTTACCTGAAGCCTTGAAAACAAGAACGCAACATACTCAGCAACAAAACAAGCAAATGAATAATTAAATGAATACCAAATACAAGAAATTGCAGAATAAGACTTTCTAGAAGCAAGCACAGAAAAATCTAAGTGTATGAATACCTACGCTAAAACTGCTGCCTTAGATATTCTTACTGATAAATGGCAAGGAATACCTCTCAAATGCAAAAAACCCAAAGTGTGCCATGATGACAAAGCACTTACCCTTCAATAGTTAGTGTCTTCTGGATTAAAATCAGAAAGAGAAGGGTTTAAAATAGTATCCCAAGATCAATGTCTACCTACAAGAAACTACCAGTCCAAAATATTAAAG
>NC_069009.1:10524239-10527208 GCF_001194135.2 Octopus bimaculoides
TATTATTATTATTATTATTATTGTGGTTGTTGTTGTTGTTGTTGGTGTTGTTGTTGTCGTTGTTGTTGTTATTATTATTGCTGTTGTTGTTGTTCTTGTTGCTGTTATTATTATTATTATAATTATTATTATTATTATCATTATTATTATTATTATTATTATTATTATTATTATTATTATCATTATTATTATTATTATTATTATTATTATTATTATTATTATTATTATTATTATTATTATTATTATTCCCTGCTTTGAAATTGTGTCGATTATTATAAACATTTATATTGGCAACCACTTTTCGCTCTCCAGTGATTTCATTGTGCAATATTAGTACAGCATAATTCTGTTTCTGATACTTGAACAATATGCTCAGAGACGGGCCGATCATGTTACCTGCTGTTCGGAAGTGCAGTTTAACAGCCTGTATACATGATTTAAGTATCTTTGTGCTATATCGAAAGTGCTCTCTTCTTTCTCTTCTTTCCAAATAGCAACATCTTGATTTTCTTTCGTATCCATGTATTTAACCAATGTTGGTGTTTGCGCTTGGTAAGACCAATCAGCATATACATTTGTACAAACTTGTTAAACATCTAGCACCCATTTTCACATTGCAACACTACCAAATTTTCTTCGGTCCGTGTTTTTTCACTTCGTAAAATGTTTTATGCTCTGCTTAATATTTCCTGCCCAAGACGAAACAATAAAGGACTACATATTTTTCGTCATATTTCATGCACAAATATACACATACCCATACACACACTTTACACAAAACACCAAACAGTGATGATGTAGAATCCGAACACTTATGACCAAGCACATTGTCACACACATGTCCACATACACATATATAGAGAGAGAATGTGAGTTATAGAGGGACAGACGAATGTTAAGAAAGAAGTATGGAAAGATATTAAGAATGTGGAAATATATAGTCAAGGAAATAGTATCAGCAAAACTGTTCCAACTTACAAATAATTTAAGGCTGGAATATTTACAAACGACCCATTTTCAATTTTGACGATTTTATTATTGTTTAGAAGTCTGAAAAAGAGAAGAGATTTGTCATAAATTTCAAATATTACGTCCAACAAATTAGATGCAGAAATAGAAGTAATATAAATATAAGTGAAAGAATTAATTGAATATGACTATGAAAATGATGAGTTAAGAATGTGATGAAAATAATGATGAGGGATGTAATTATGTTAAGTGATGATGAAGGCGATAATGATTATGATGATGACATTGGTGGTTACCGATTTAGAGGTGGTGAAGTTGTTTCGGTCTGCTCGCAATGCAGCTCTGGTTTATGAGTGATAAGGATGATAATGAAGGTGAAGATGACGATGATGGTCATGACGATGATGATGATGTCAACTACAACAACGACGAGGATGATGATGATGATGATGATTATTGAGACTGCAACTAATCCTTGTGATCATGATGAGGAGGATGAGAAAACGAAGAAAATTAAAGACGAGTAGATAGGGAGAAATATGGAAAAGATAAAGAAGAGTAAACTGAAACAGGGGACGTCTATCTCCCTATCATTCTATCCCTCAATCAATTTTTCTATCACTCTATAGCCGGATATGTAGGTAGATAGATCGCCAGAGAGATAGAGATACACACACACACACACACACACACACACAAACACACACACACACAAACACACACACACATATACAAATATATATGTTTATGCATATGTAACGTATATGTACATTCATTTATTCATTGAGTTCTTTCAGCAATTTTTCCGCGGCCATACAGCAGCACCACGTTTATTCGAAAACATCGACCCTAGGACTTATTCGTTGTAAGGCTAGTACTTATTCTATCGGCCTCTTATTCCCAACCGCTAAGTTACATTTTCCCTTGCTTGAAGTGGGGTAACCTATGATTATTTTTCAATGAGCAGGCATTCCAATGTGGAAGACTTCATAGGAGATGCCATAAGACTCAACGATTTAATTGAAGGTTTGCTGTTACCGGGAGATACTATTCAAATGGAAGACATGGATAAAAAGAAAACGAAAAGTAAAACATTCAATTTTGCACCAGTCGTTAGTGTCACATAAGAAGATGTAAGTATCGAGAAAGACGAACTAGCAAAGTACAAGGGCCTTCAAGAGGGAGGGACCCAATATAAAAATAACCCCGTCCATGGAAGTCATCCACACCACACAGAAAACTGTCATATATAAAACCTTTTTGGATAAAAAACAAACAGATTGATATGGCCTACAATGAGGCAATACAGAAGTGTTTACAACCCATATGGCAGGATACTACATATATAAAAAGAGGAGGACAGTTCGTTACCTTGGAGGTAATATGCAAACACTGAAGAGAAAGCCAGGCAACATTCAACAACCACGCTCAAATCGGCTGATCTGGTTCACCTACAATATACCTTGGAGGACGTACTTCCAAGATAAATGTAGAAGTACTACCAGAAGTTGATGTTCAATGGCCTAAGGCAGCTCTAATATTCGGATTAGAAGACAAGATCACCATCCTTCAAGCAACCAAATTTCACCAGCAAAACTGGCAGGGTAGGGATTAGATATAGTAATCCAAGCAGCCCATACCGACTTGGAAAAATTCCGGACTCAATTTTAATTGGTGAAGACACCAAATTAAGTGTCATGGTGGAGCGGCAAACGTTGCGCAGCTGTAAGTATGGCAAAAAGGGCCATATAAGATGCTCTCCCCCAACAGCACCTATACCAACGGCTAAAACGACACTCATAACCAACCGATAAAAGCACAATGCAATGGAAACAAAGAAGATAGCGGAAACCCAGCCAACAGCTCTGAAGGAAACCCGAAATCTACCAAAAGAGCGGTGCCAGAGTCTGAAGCTCAGCAAACCCAAGAAATAGATTGGACTACCATCACACAAAAAAAGCAGAAAAAGTAAGAGCCCCGCCCAGCTTCCATAGACAATA
>NC_069009.1:10527475-10529498 GCF_001194135.2 Octopus bimaculoides
AGGTATACATTTTTTAAACATTCATTCACTGAAGACATTGAACCATTTCAAAAACCTTTTTCCTCCCACCTGTACCAAAAACTTTCAAAAGCCTAACAAAACACGATGCATGGAAAGTGGATGCGGGATTAACCTCCACTCTCCTCTAAAGGTAAGAAAATTTAGGTTGCATAAATATACGTGGCCTCGGGTCGGAATGGCAGCAAATGTGCCTCCTTCACGACCTCGTGTTGCATAGAATAGATTTAGTAGTTACTACCGAAACAAGACTACAGAAGTGGAAGAAGCATTGTCGGACTCCGGCGGGGGCAAGTCGCCGGGACTAGATGGTCTTCTCTAGGAACTGTATTACGCTATGCCAGATTTGTTTGGGCACCTACTTGCATGCGTCTATATCAACTGGAAGCAGAACACGTGTATACCCAAGTCTGTGAGCCGGGGGATTATAACGCTGCTAAGAAATGACGAAAACAAGGTGGGGTGTAATTGATAATTTTAGGCCCATCACTCTGCTTAACGCAGAACTGAAGATTTTGGCCAAGGCATTAGCAAAAAGGTTGGGTGGACTTGTTTTGTAGGCACAAACCACGTAGGTCAATTCACGACAGTCTTTACCTTATACGCTATACCTTAGAGAGGGTAAGTAGATTTCCTTCAAGGGCACTGCTATGACCAATTTTGACTAATCTAAATCGTTTCATAGAGTTGACCATCAATATCTAGTGGTGGTCTTTGCGGCTGTCGGGTTTGGCTCGCCGTTCCTTGGGTGGATCACCAATTTATAGAGCAACATCGAATCGATCGTTCGGGTGAACGGTTTCGTTTCGGAACTGTTCTGCGTTGAGCGCTCGGTATGGCAAGGATGTCCTCTCTCCCCACTACTGCATGTTTTGTCCCTCAAGGCATCGCTGCGAAAGCTGGAGGTTATGAGAGGCATGTAACAAGATTTAAGATGTGGAAAATCGGTTTTGGTGTATGCAGATATCACCGTCATCGTATCTCGGTTCGAACACCTACAGTGGGTAGGTAAGGCCTTAAGGGGTTACGAAGCAGTAGCAGGGGCAAAAATTAACCGGAATAAGTCGGTCAGCTTACAACTCGGCACTTGGATGGGCAAGTCGATATCGCCCAACACCATCATTGAACGATGGACAGACAGACCGGTAAAAATGTTAGGTGTCCGGTTTGGTCCAGTACTCCAGTTTGGTCCAGTACTCTGGTTTGGCCCAGTACTCTCTTATTTTGTTGTTTTTCTTTATTCATATATACAGTAGGAGGCACTTACTCTCATTAGTCTATTTTTTCAATTACCCCTATGTTTTCCAATCTATTTAGTTCCTTCTCAACTTGACATAACGCCACAAAAGGCACATTTGTTTTCGGATTGAACACCGGCACAACATTTTCTTTCAACTCACATTTTACTGTGATTTTTTTACACGTTCCGAGTTCCTTCCGAGAAGACATCGGGGTATATCTTCTTTAATTTTAAATTCAATTTTTCCGACGCATTATATGATACGGACTGTGAAACGTCCACCTTATTACATAATGTATTCAATGGAGGATCCCACAGGTCAAATTCTTCCATTAAATCTGCACTGAACGGATTCATTGTATTTTTAGATGCCATTATTTTATTTTTCCACGTCATTTCTTTAAGTTTTATTTATGGCGAAATTTCGCCCAAGAATTGAACTCGTTCCCCCGACACACCGTGAAACATTTTTGTATTTTTGTTGAATCGGCCTTACTAACTTAATCCATATTGACGTATTAATTATCGATACGCCTGAACCGGTATCTAATGGCATTTTCGGTTTTCTATGGTATAATTTAATTTTGTTGAGTAGACTTTCTTCGGTTTCTCATTTTTGACATTTTTATTCAACCAGCATATTGACAATCTGTGCCCGATTTTAGTGCTCTTAAAACTCTTTAGCTTTAAAGGGGAAAATCCTTCCTAAAATGCAGATCTCGGCAAACATAGCACGGTTTCACATTTATCTGTCTTTTCTTCAAT
>NC_069009.1:10529508-10533668 GCF_001194135.2 Octopus bimaculoides
AACATTTGGCACGAAAACTTTTGTATCTTTATTTTTCCGAGAAAAGCCAGCGAAATTGTGTTTTGATGAAGTGATTAATATCTTTAATAATATTTTTAGCGAAAAAAGTTCAGTGTTTTACATTCTGTGGAAATGTTTAAATTTTAAAAAGAATGACTAAGCAACATAGGCTGGTATTGTTTATAAGGGTTTCGACAGGTTTAAGCTTAGACATTTAACGCCAGTGACTAAAATGTGAACTGACTTATTACTATAAATTAAAAGTCTGTGAGTGATTGGCGTTTCGTGTTCATAGCAGTTCACTGTGAGCGTTGTGTCTCGTATAATAGTAATAGTAGTGCGTAGTGTATATATTTTCTTTCTCCTCAGTGCTTATCCAATACAAGGATATAAATGTAGCCAAGAAGTAATCGCATGCTTTGGAGTACAAGTTGCCATGTCAGGTTTTCCTGGCAATTTTAAGTACTGGCTTTATCAATATGTCATTTTTCGTGGGTTATTTGATCACTCTTCATATAAGAGATTCCGATATCCACCATGAATATGAGTTGGCGGGTTCCTATGAAAATAGCTAAGATCGCAATATCCACAGTGCAGGAGAGTCAGCTTGTCCCTCTGGAAATGGCTGGATTCCCTTGATGTGAGAGTAACGTCGCATTCTAGGAAACACACACAATGAAGCGCTTCATCAACTACCTTACAGAATGAAAGGTTTTCCTCGATGGGACGGTGTTACTGTACCGAGACTCCTACTATGCCATGATGGGCTGGAAGAGCACAAAATATCATAAGCAGTTGATGAGTTGGACTCACATGAGTCTCAAGGCCACCAAGTCAAAATAAGTATTCTTAGATGAAGTGATTACTTCTCAGTCTGTAATGTTCATCTACCATCCATAACCTAGACGCGAGTGAAAATCCTAGGAAACGAGTTTTTAACGTAACCAGTGTCATATATAATCCAACAGTGAAGCCTAATAGGAATCAGAAGCATGGCTATCTACATTTTCGACAAGTCATGTTTAAGTTCTGAATTTACCAATATGCCATATTTCCCAAATTCATTGGTCGTTCGTCCTAATAACTTCATTACAGGGGAGTTGGCTTGTTACTGCGAAAATGGCTGGGAGTTGCTCTGTACCTAGTCAATGTGGCCGGAGAGAATAATTTTTTATCCGTGATATGGAAGTGATGCACTGCCGAGATTTCCACAACAGATGAGGTCAGTACAAGGCAAAAGTGAAGAACATCGGTGTGTGACAAGGCCGCAGATGGGCGATATATGTGGCGAAAGCGCACATTTTGGTATTAATGAAACACCTCGTTAAGACAGTAACAAGGAAGTGATAGGAGGTTGCTGCTACAGAATTGTTAGCATGCCTTACTATATTCACACTTATAGGCAGTCTATGCCTTTCTTTATACATTTGTCATTAAAGACAGCTTCAAAAGAATCAGTGCATTTCCCCCATCCTGCTGTGAGATCTATAATCTAACTACATCTGTATAATGGTACTGCAAGTTCTGAATTTCGAGAAAATTGCGTATTTTGTATCAAGTTTACAAATCGTAGCAATGGGTTATTTTACGATGTCAAAGCTGTAGTGTACAACATGTATAGCTTAGATATTCGTTGCATCTACATGGCCCTCCCTCTCGGAAATTGAATGGATTGTGCTGGGGAATCTTATGAGATTTCGGTTAAGAGTGATATAGATGGGTGTTATTTCGAGAACCTACTCTGTCATTTCCAAATATTTTCCGAATGCTCCAAATAAACAGGGGAAGTCAACATCGGGTCGTTGATTTCATTTCTAAAGGAAACTGGTAAACTTGTAGGTAGTCGTAACCTAGGATGTGCATCATCCAAATTTGTCGGCTACGAAGATTAGAAATGTTTGTTATATGATCAACGAAGTTAGGTTTCATAGTTAGAAATATGGTTACAGGAAACTGAGCGCACGAAATTTGCATAGTGCAATTTAAATAAACAGTTACAGGATTAGACTTGATCAATTGTGAATAACCAGTGGTGATTACGCCTGCAAAGAGCTATGAGTTTAGAATGGATTAGATTTTGTAATGAAATAATGAAAACTCGTTCTAGAGTAAAATCAAGGCTAACTGGTAATCTAGAAAATCGTCTGCGATTGATGAGCTGGCGGTGAGATTTACGGTTGTGCGATGTTGCAACGATATGCCAGGTATCATAGTCTGAGATATAATGGAATGAAGGAAGAGCTGGGAAGAATGAGCTACAAGACGATAAATAGCTACAATTTCTCGTTTGATGAATCTGTAGATATTTGTAGTTTTTCTGGAGGAGATTGCCCAAATAATCGTTGAGGTGAGTGAGTCGCGGATGGGTATGCACTTTACTGCCTTGAATGAAAAAGTAAAGTTCTGCGAATGGCAGGTAGCCTCTGACAAAATTCGACAATCGATGACTAGATGCACGAGGTAGATGTCACAGGGGCAGGATGATCTGCCTTAAATGATATATATTTTATGCCAGACACATTTGAGGGTCTCTACCATAACGGTTAGCAAAATAGGAGTAATCTGGTCCCTGCTAAAAGTGGTGTGGTGGCACGGATTCGAATGTTCAGGCCCGCAACCCTCCTAACTGCAGATCTGACGATTTTCGACCTCGTGTAATCAGAAAGGTTGCTGCGTGTCGTCGATGCTCTGATAGATGATGCTCAGATATATGCCTTATCAAACAGATCTATCCATTACAACTTCCTTCTCGTATGGTACGTCATAGAAAGGATGAATAAAGAATTCTGTACGAATAGTTCAGAGCCATTGCGAATAGTTGAATGCCAATACTAGGCGGCTGACCTGAATGACACTGATTTGGGGTTCATCTTCAGAAGCTCGAACGCTGTAATTTACAAGAGCCTCCCGGTACTCAGAGTAAATGATCACGTGTTGGAAACATTTATATGGAGAAGAACGAGAAAAGGCGATGGTGAAATGGTTAGCGCTGTGCGGAAGACGTTCAGACACTTATAGATTTATAAACTTTTTAAATACCATTTGAAAAGAAATGTGACGGTTGAGATAGAAGATGTGGCGAGGAAGGCTGATCTATCACCTATAGTCTGTTTAGTACGGTGGAAAATGATGATGGTTAAGGAGTTGCGTTACGTATGGAGTTTTTTGTACAATCTTAGTATGTTCCCAATTTATTGACAGGTTTTGTTGTTAATCGATCTTTTATTATTGTTTACCCTTTTATAAAACAACCCGCAAGTTACGTTTATCTTCTACTTCGGGTTTTGTAAACCATGACAGCAATAAAAAGTGAAATATTATTATTATTATTATTATTATTATTATTATTATCATCATCATCGTCCATTATGAAAGACTCACGATATTTCTTAATTACCGTTTATTTTTACTTGAAAGTAGGCAACAATAAATTACCAAAGTTTTCAAGTAGTGCCTTCTCCTGTGACTCAAAGAGACAATACTCTCATAAGAAAGCCAGCTGTACACAACAATGCTGTTTTCTACATCGCCTCCAGCCTGACAGCAGATCCAATATTCTTAATATGTTTTCAAAGCACTTGGAAACTGTTCCTAAGTCCACAATTACCACTGGTATCACCATAAGTTTCCTCATGCACCATAACCATAGTAACTGAGATTTCACCATATTTTCCGTTTCCTTACATTTCATCCTCGAATCGGCTGGTATTGCAATATCTATTATCTTAACTTCTTTTTCATGTTTATGGATAAGTAAGATATCTGGTCGCCTCGCGTCTATATTTTCGTCGCACTGCATGTTAAAATCCCAGACTATTTTCAAATGTTCGTTTCCAATACTCCCTCTGATTTGTGTTCATACCATTATTCGGTTCTCTCCACGTTTGCTTAACCGCACAACAGCCAGCGGACATATCTGTTCACATTGTTGTGTCTCTTTTTATATTTGTGTTGTGCAAGCTTACAACACTCACTCACAATATGGCTTATACTTTCTCCCTTCTCAGAGTACATCATGCACTGAGGAGAGTCAGTGCTTATATCACTGTGATATTTGAGTGGTTTGTTCTAAAAGCTTTTTCCTTGAGCGCTACACACTATTATTATTATACTTCAGTAGTTTTATTTTTATAACGTGCTTTCACTTCACTACTGAGTGC
>NC_069009.1:10537118-10539569 GCF_001194135.2 Octopus bimaculoides
GTGTGACTACTATCTAGATTTTCATGATGTATTTTTCCTTTCAATTGCTCTATTTTTATTTCTGATATTTTTTTTGCTTTTAGAATATATCTTCTTATGTTAGCTAGTTTGTTAGGGTTCATTGTTTTATCGAGGTCTTTATTTAGATTATTTTTCTTCCATATTTTATATGTATGTGTTGTTGCGTTTTCGTTTTTTGGGTAGAGCACTGCTGTGAAATAGGCGTGTAGGATCGAAATGTATTCCTCACGTGTCCATTTATGCCGTGTTGGTTTTGTTTGCGGGACATGAGGAACAACGCCCGGCCCTTTATTTTGACGGTCGTCGTTTTCGTATGGTACTTGTTCGTTCATTTCTGCTGTCAGATTGTTTTGCACGTTCAGATCTTCGTCCTTTTTTCGTAATTAGCTTACAGTACGCACTTCTCGGTTGTTATTTTTGGGTGGAATAATACCGGTGGTATTTAATCTGTTTGTAATTTTTTTGTACATGGTGTTTTGGGGTTCGAAGATGGTCTGATTTTGATGTAACACGTGTGTTTACGATCGCCGTGCGGGTAGTGGAGGTATCAAGTTAAAATACATCATTATATTTGGAAAGATAGAAATAAATTTCAATGAGTATTACTTGCTCGGATATAATCCAACCCTTTGTCAGCTATTTTTGGCTCCATGCGATGTCTTTATTTCCGATGTTTTTGGATAAATTTCGGAGGAGTGATTTATCGTTCTCACATGTTATGCATCCCCGGTGTAGTCTCTTATAATTATTATTATTATTATTATTATTATTATTATTATTATTATTATTATTATTATTATTATTATTATTATTATTATCATTGATTAAGAGAGCAGTGTATGCCATGAAAGTGAAACTGGGGTAAAATATACGGAGCCCAGTATACCAATCATGACTACCCGTCTGATAAGGGTACACCAGGCACATGCATCACAACCATGAGCACGCGATATGTTGATTTCATATGAAGATAAACAGCGCATGACCTCGCAGGTGGGGCCGAATTAGAATTTTTTTCAGGTCGAATAGCCCATCCCAATCAAATGGTCCTTAAATAAGGGTTGTTTAAGGATGTTGAAGGAAACATGCATATTTCCAGAGGTGAATTATTCAAAGTCCAAAGAATTCCTCTCAACGCATGGCTATGATGGTCCCCCACTACTTTTGCTTCTGACAAGCCATGCTCAACTGGTTAAGGTAAAACAACTGACAAACAAATCTGCGGTATTGAGCAGAATATTTGCTTATTCAGTAGTCTTATTTTAATCACGTGCTTTCACTGCACTACCGGACGCAGATCTGTGCGCCTTGCGCATGTGATGTAGTTTGTTTCGCTGCTCTTATTTTCGCTTTATTGAAAGTGATTTTCGTAGGACGTGTGTGGTGCGTAGTAGTGTTGTTACTCTATTTCCAGATCTTTCTCAAAGTTTCTCCTTTGTTTGTATTGATACATCGATTAGAAAGCATTTCTTCACTACGTGGTCCTAGACAACTATATGCGGGGTGTTAGTATTTCTCTGTGTTTATTGGCATATCCTCAGACTATTGTTGCTTACTCATTTTTGTGTCACTTTCTAGCATGTGTCTAAACCATCTTTTTTCTGTTGTTATTCCATAGTGATGGCATAGCTTCCAGTGTATATTGGTCCCAACTCTGTCGTGTCTGTGAATATATTCCTTCTCAGCCAGTACAGGGCAGCTAGAGTTTGATAATTTCTGGTGGGGAGGCTTATTATTATTATTATTATTATTATTATTATTATTATTATTATTATTATTATTATTATTATTATTATTATTATTATTATTATTTTTATTATTGAATGAGAGATCAGTGCATGCCATCAAAGTTACACTGGGGTAAAATACACGAAACCCAACATAACCGTCGTGACTACCCGTCTGATAAGGGTACACCAGGCACATGCATCAGAACCATATGTGCGCGACATAGTGATCTCATATCAAGATAAACAGCGCATGACTTCGCAGGTGGGGCCCAATTAAAATTTCCTTCAGTTCTAGTAGACCGTTCTGCTCAAAAGGTCCCTGAATAAGGTTTGTTTAAGGATGTTGAGCAAAACACCCATGTTTCCAAAGGTGAATTATTCAACCCCCAAGGAATTCCTCTCAACACATGGCTATGATGCTCCCCCGCTACTCCTGCTTGTGATCAGAGATGCACATATCGTCAGCCACCAAGGGACATGCTCAACTTTTAAGGTCAAACAACTGACAAGCAAAGCTGTGGTATTAAGCAGAATATTTGCTGTTGCCCATCTTTTATACCAAGACAAAACAATATACATGATAACACTTCCAAACAATTAAGATCAGCAGCCATAAGAGCCACTGCCTGATACTGCATCCGGGCTTTATTCTTGTTGTTGTTGTTGTTGTTGTTGTTCTTCTTCTTCTTCTTCTTCTTCT
>NC_069009.1:10539579-10540392 GCF_001194135.2 Octopus bimaculoides
ATTATTATTATTATTATTATTATTATTATTATTATTATTATTATTATTATTATTATTATTATTATTATCATTATTATTATTATTATTATTATTGTTACTGTTGTTGTTGTTGTTGTTGCTATTGCTGTTGTTATGGAGTGAAAGAGTAACTCATGCCATCAAAGTAGCATTGGGGTACAAGTATATGAAGCCCAATATACCCATCATGACTAAAAGTTTTATATATGTACACCTCGTATATGCATCACAACCATACGTGTGCAACATGTTGAACAGCGCATGACCTTGTTGATGTTACCCAGTTAGAATTTTCTTCAGGTTGAGTAGCATATCCCACTCAAAAGGGTCCTGAGTAAGAGTTACTGCAGGGTGTTTAAGGAAACACCCATGTGTCCGGCGTTTAATTATTCACACCGAAACGAATTCCTTTCAACATATGATAAACTGGTTGAGGTCAAACAACTGACAAGCATGTATGTGATATTGGGCAGAATATTTGCTGTATCCCAACTTTTATATCAAGACAAAACAATGTGCATGTTAACACTTCCAATCAGTTAAGATCAAAAGCCATGAGAGCCACTTCCTGGTACTGCATCAGGGCATTTATTCGTATCATCATGATCATCATCATCATGATCATCATAATCATCATGATCATGATTATGACCATCATCAACAACATCACCATCATCGTCATTATTATCATTATATAGTTGACATGTATTTGTACAAGACCTCCCGAAACACACGAGCTGGAAATACCCTACAACCGACATATTACAACAGATGGACATCCACGCCCGTCATCAA
>NC_069009.1:10542081-10553309 GCF_001194135.2 Octopus bimaculoides
ATGTTATCGCAGGGTAAGTGCAATTCTGAAGACAGAGCTGAATGCAAGAAAGAAGATTGAAGAGATCTATACTTTAGCCATATTGGTCTTGAGGTACAGTTTCAATATGGACAAGTTTTGACATTGTTTACAATACATAGAATGTACCACCCTAAGGCAGATATAGACAGACTTTACCTGCCAAGAAAAGAGCGTAGTCGTATACTTTCACGACTGAAATTAACAATGAAGATTTTCACAATTCGCCTAAACACCTGAAAAAATCTGATGATTGGACGATAAAACCCGTTTTAAAGTACGAAAACAAGAGAACATCATACTCAGTAACAAAAGCAAATGAAGAAATATCTAAAGGAATTCCAAACACAACAAACCCCAGAATTAGATGTACAGGAAACAAGCACAGTAAAAACTAAACGAATGAAAACCCATAGTTAAACAGCTGCCTTAGATATTCTTACTGATAAATGACAAAAACCTCTCAATGGTAAATACCCAGAGAGCTAAAAATGCCGAAGTTAGTGTCAATGGTTAATGTTTTCTAGCTTCAAATCAGGAAAAGGAGGATTAATCATACAGCCCAAGATGAAATCCTACCTACAAGGAGCTACCTGGTCAACATATTGAAGAAAGGCAGTGGTGCAACACGTCGTGTAAATGAAACCATTGATCATGGTGTCTCCATTTGCAGTTCCTTTGCTCCCACAGGGTATCTTAACAGGTATGATAGAGCAGCACAGTATATCAACTGGGTAGTTTGCAAAAAAATTGCAATTGCCCCATGATAAAAAATTGTGGGAACACAAACCAGCTCCTGTGCTTGAAATTGACCACATTTCATACGTCTGGAACTTCACCATTCAAAGTGAGCGAAAGATAGATGTAAATACACCGACATTATATTGAATGTATTCAGGCAAAAATTGTGCCTTTTCATTGATATAAATGTCTCAATCGACATAAATGTATCAGTCAAGACCTACCAAAAACTGAGCAAGTATAAAGATCTTGAAATAGAAACTGTCAAAATATGGGACCTGAAGACTAAAACAATACCGCTAATCGAAGAGAATTTCATCGCAGGGTGAGAGCAATACTGAAGACAGAGCTGAACGCAAAAAACAGGATCGAAGCGATCAATGCTCTAGCCATATCAGTCGTGACTTACAGTTTCAATATCGTTAACGGGTCAATTACTGAAATATATAATGTTGATAGAAAAATAGGAAAACTGTTGACAATGCATAGAATGCACCACCCTAAGGCAGATATAGAACGTCTTTATTTGCCAAGAAAAAAGGGAGGCCGTGGACTTCTACAGCTGGCATTAACAATGAAGGTAGCCACAGTTAGCCTAGACACCTATCTGAAAAACTCTGAGGACTGGATGCTAAAACTTGTCTCAAAACTTGAAAGCAAGAAAGCATCCTACTCAGTAACAAAACAGGCAAAGGAATATTAAAGTGAATTCCAATTGCAAACAAATTTAAGAATTAGAGGAACTAGAACAAACGCAGAAAAAGCTAAGCGCTTGAAAACCCGTGCTAAAATTGCTGCCTTGGATATTATGACTGAAAAATGGCATGGTAAACCTCTCAATGGCAAATACTCAAAGAGAGCGAATAATGCAGATATTGACAAAGCACTTACCCATCAATGGCTAATGGCCTCTGGCTTGAAATCAGAAACAGAGGAGTTTATCATAGGAGCCCAAAGTCAATGCCTACCTACAAATAACTTCCAGGCCAACATATTAAAGAACGGCAGCTCCCCATTATGTCGTATATGCCAACAACAAAATGAGACCATCGGTCATGTTGTCTCCATGTGCAGTCTGCTTGCGCCTACAGAGTATTTCAACAGGCATGATAGAGTTGCACAATATATTCACTGGGTAACATGCAAGAACCTGGAATTGCCCCATGATAAAAACTGGTGGGAACACAAACCACCCCTAGTACTTGAAAATGATCACGTTCCTTAAATACTGAAAACAGTTTTTTTATTTGCTCGTGTTTTGTGGCTAATTGTATTAGTTTTCCTTGTTTCTGGAGTAGGTATTTTTTTGCAGTCCTATGGCGGTCATTTTATAATAGTTTTCCAGCTGTATAAGACCCCTGTCACCTTCTGTGCGTTGTATATATAGCCGTTCCACATCAGATTTTGGGTGGTGCATCCTATATCCTGTCATTATTTTTCTTGTTTTCCTGTCTATTTTAGATAGTTCGTTTAGTGTCCAGTTAAGGATAATGTAGTTGTAGCTTATAACTGGGACAGTTTTAGCATTGAGCTCTGTTTTTAGTATCTATTATTATTATTATTATTATTATTATTATTATTATTATTATTATTATTATTATTATTATCTGATTGACTTTTGCTTTGTTTTTGTACAAGCAGGTTCCAAATCTCCCCCAGAGACCTCAAGGGACTACAAGTTAGAGTTTCATGTTTGTGTTATGCCTAGGGTATCATATATTTAGTTTTGCACATAGAATTGTCCTAGAGAATGTTTAACAAAACAAGAAAATTATGAATTAGTTTTAAGATTTGAAATTACATAGACAGTATGTTACGTAGTTTATGAGCAGTTTCCATAAACAAAACTCTCTTTTGAATTTCTGCCACTTTAGGGTTTCCTGATATATGAATCACCCCTTTTACTATCATTGCGTGGGCACCTATGACAACAGGTATTGCTTTAGTCTTGAGATTCCACATTTTGCCAACTTCTATCTCAAGATCTTTATAATAGCTCAGTTTTTAGTAGGTCTTCACTGATACATTTATGTCGATTGGGACAGTCATAAATGAGGAGGCATGATTTTTGTCTGAAGTCTTTCAATATAATGTCTGGCCTATTCGCATCTATCTTTCTCTCACTTTGAATGGCGAAGTTCCAGAGGAGTGAGATGTTATCATTTTCAAGTACTAGAGATGGTTTGTATTCCCACCGGTTTGTATCATGAGACAGTTCCATGTTTTGGCAAATTACCCAGTGAATGTATTGTGCAGCTCTATCATGCCTGTTGAGATACTCTGTAGGGGCAAGAAGACTGCAAATAGGGACAACATGATCAATGGTTTCATTTTGTTGTTGACATACACATGTTGGGCTAGTGCCGTTCTTTAATATTTTGGACTGGTAGTTTCTTGTAGGTAGACATTGATCTTGGGCCGCTATGATAAAGCATTCTCCTTCTGATTTTAAACCAGAAGACACTAACTATTGAAGGGTAAGTGCTTTGTCATCATCTACACTATTAGAACCTCTGAGTATTTGCCTTTGAGAGGTTTCACTTGCCATTTATCAGTAAGAAAATGTAAGGCAGCCGGTTTAGCGTGGGTATTCATACACTTAGATTTTTCTGTGCTTGCTTCTAGTACGTCTCATTCTGGGATTTCTTGTATTTTGAATTCACTGAAATATTCATTTGCCTGTTTTGTTGCTGAGTTCTTGATTTCATGATTTCATGAGTTCTTGATTTCATGATTTCATGAGTTCTTGATTACATGGCTTGAGATAAATTTCAACAGCCGGGCAATTGTGGCAATCTTCATTGTTAATTCCAGTTCTAAAAGTCCACAGCCACCCTTTTCTTGGCAGGTAATGTCTTCCTTCTGCTCCTTTCCTTCATCACTGAACGTTTGATTTCGTTCCCTTAAAATGCCCCTAGGTATTTATAGCTCTTTACTGGTTCTAATTCCTTTATGACATTCTGCTCGTCAAAATTATCATTGGATGTTTCTGTCATCTTTATTTTGATAAATGTAGCTTTTGCACATTTATCGAGGCCAAATTGCATCCTGATGAAATCACCGTATTGCTTGACAGCCACTTATTATTATTATTATTATTATTATTATTATTATTATTATTATTATTATTATTATTATTATTATTCCCTGGTTTGAAATTGTGTCGCTTATTGTGCAGTATTACTACAGCATAAGTCTGTTTCTGCTACTTGAACAATATGCCCAGAGAAGGGCCGATCAACTTACCTACTGTTCGGAAGTACATTTTAACAGCCTGTATACATGACCTAAAGAATTTTGTGCTATATCGAAAGTGCTCTCTTCTTTCTCTTCTTCCCAAATAGCAACATCTTGATTTTCTTTTGTATCCATGTATTTAATCAATGTTGGTGTTTGCGCTTGGTAAGACCAATCAGCATATACATTTGTACAAACTTGTTAAACATCTAGCAGCCATTTTCTCATTGCAACACTATCAAATGTTCTTCTGACCGTGTTTTTTCACCTCGTAAAATGTGTTATGATCTGCTTAATACTTCCGGCCCAAGACGAAACATTAAAGGACTATATATTTTTCTTCATATTCATGCACACATATACACATGCCCATACACACACTTTACACAAAATACCAAACAGCGATGATGTAGAATCCAAAGACATATGATCAAGCACATTGTCACACAGATGTTCACATACACATATATAGAGAGAATGTGATTTAGAGAGGGACAAACGAATGTTAAGTAAGTATTATGGCAAGATATTAAGTATGTGGAAATATATAGTCAAAGAAAAAGTATCAGCAAAACTGGTCAAACTTACAAACGTCTTAAGGCTGGAAGATTTGCAAACGACCCATTTTCAATTCTGACGATTTTATTATTGGATACAAATCTGAAAAACAGAAGAGATGTGTCATAAATTTCAAATATTACGTCCAACAAATTAGATGCAGAAATAGAAGTAATATAAATATAAGTGAAAGAATTAAGTGAATATGACAATGTAAATGATGAGTTAAGAATGTAATGAATATAATGATGAGGGATGTAGTAATGTTATGTGATGATGAAGGCGATAATGATTATGACGATGACATTGGTGGTGACAGATTTAGTGGTGGTGAAGTTGTCCCGGTCTGCTCGCAATGCAGCTCTGGTTTATGAGTGATAAGGATGATAATGATGGTGAAGATGACGATGGTGATCATGACGATGATGAAGATGTCAACTACAATGACGACGAGGATGATGATGATGATGATTATCATTATAATGGAGGCTAGAGCTAAACTTTGTGATTATGATGAGGAAGAGGACGCTGATATAGAAAGTAAAAAAAAACTATAATAAAAGTGGAGGATGAGAAAACGAAGAAATTAAACACGAGTAGATAAGGAGAAACGGGGGACGTCTATCTATCTATCTATCTATCTATCTATCTATCTAATATTCAATCCTTCTATCTATTATTCTATCCTTCTATCTATTTATCTATCAATATATAGCTGGATATGTAGGTAGATAGATCGCCAGAGAGATAGAGATACATGCTAGAGAACGGTGTTTATTCGAAAACATCAAACCTAGGACTTATTCGTTGTTAGACTAGTACTTATTCTATCGGTCTCTTATTCTCAAACGCTAAGTTACATTTTCGCCTTGTTTGAAGTGAGAAATCTATTAATATTCTTCAATGAGCAGGTATTCCAATGAGGAAGAATTCATAGGAGATGCCATGAGACTCGACGTTTTAATTGAAGAATTGCTGTTACCGGGAGATACTATTCAAATGTAAGACATGGATAAAAAGAAAACGAAAAATAAAACATTCAATTTTGCGCCGGTCGTTAGTGTCACATGAGAAGATGTTAGTATCGAGAAAGACGAAATAGCCAAGTACAAGTGCCTTCAAGAGGGAGGGACAGAAAGTAAAACTAAATCCGCCCGGGTAAGTCATCTACACCACACATAAAACTTTGATATATAAAACCTTTTTGGATAAAAAACAAAAAGATTGATATGGCCTAAAAGGAGGCCATAGAGAAATGTCTACAACCTATATGGCAGGATGCAACATATATAACAAGAGGAGGTCAGTTCATCACATTGGAGATAATTTTCAAACGGAGGAAGCCATGCAATATTCAACAACAACGTTCACATCAGCCGTGTTGTTTCAACCGCAACATACCTTGGAGGACGTACTTCCAAGATAAAGCTAGGAGACGTACCGCCAGAAGTTGATGTTCCATGGCGTACGGCAGCTCTAATACTCGGATTAGAAAACAAGATTACCATCCTTCAAGCAACCAAATTTCACCAGCAAAACTGGAAGAGCAGGGATTAGATAAAGTATTCCAAGCAGCCTCTACCGACCTGGAAAAATTCTGGACTAAACTTTAATTAGTGAAGACATCAAATTAAGTTCATGGTTGAGGGGCAAAAGCTGCGCAGCTGTAAGTGTGGCCAAATGGGCCATATAAGCGTAGGATGCTCTCCACCAACGTCACTTATAACAACCGCAAAACGACACTCACACCATCCGATAGAACCACAATGGATACAGAGATGATAGCGGAAACCCCAAATCAAATCTACTAAAAGAGTGGTGCCAGAGTCTGAAGCTCAGAAAAAACAGGAAATAGATTGGACTACCGTCACGCAAAAAAGCAGAAAATGTTAGAGCCCCGCCCAGCTTCCATTGCCAATAATACGAACACAAGCACAGAAAACCCCAAACCCGCCACCCCTGGACCCCCTAACACGCATTCTGCATCATAGGCATAATCTCTAACAATAACGAACCAATGCAAGTAACAGAAAAATTCTCATCGAGAAAACCAAACCAAGAACCACGTTACTCCAACATTCCACCTCCCATCGAGATCTATCAAATCTATTAGATATACATTTTTAAAACATTCATTCACTGAAGATATTGGAGCATTCCAGTAACCTGTACAAAAATGTTCACCCTTCCCCCGCCCCCCAAAAAACGACGCAAGGAATGTGGATGGTGAATTACCCTCCACTCTCCTCTAAATGTAAGAAAACTTAGGTTGAATAAATATACGTGGCCTCGGGTCGGAATGGCAGCAAAGGTATCTCCTTGACGACATCGGGTTGCATAGAATAGATTTAGTAGATACTACTGAAACAAGACTGAGTGGACTGCAGGCTTTTTCACCCCTGCTAAATTGCTACGAGAAATTTAATTCTCCTTGCCAACCTGGAGTGTAAGGAGGGGTTGCAGTTCTACTTAGGAAAAATCTGGATTTAGAGATAAGAATTTAGAGATAAGAATTGGAGGGCAGGTTAGTAATCCTTGATGTGACGCACAGTAGCGGTAAATCTTCCAAGTTGGTCGTTGTCTACACTTCTTGCGGAGCATGGAAGTCTGACTATTTCCGAAGCCAAGAGAATTTTCTAGGTACGTCCAAACACTTTAGTGTTGTTAGGGGAATCTAACACAATCTGCGACGCACGCATAGATTGTGTTGGCTCGAAACGGATATGAGAGGGTCTTCTTAGTCGTTTTCAGCTGGCTGACCGATTCACACTCGATCACCAGGACGTTCCATTGTGGACATGGGCGAATAACGATGGGTCTTCCAGATCTTATCTACACAGGAATATTGTTAGAATTAAAGATAAGAACATAGATAGTTGTCCACAACATCATATTGTCAATCACAGTGATCACAATTTGTAACCTACAGATTTGACTTAGATAGTATGTGTAGACAGAAACCAGGTTACTGGAAGTTAAGCAGGTCGCTTTTGGCCTATGAAGCCTGCAGGAACCAGGTTACGTAGTTAGTGATGAGGGCGTTGACTGGTACCATTATTAGCAAAAAATTGTGGTATGCCCTCAAAAGAGTCATTAAATTTGCGTCCATTTGATTTAGTAAGGATCTAGTTAGTAATAGAATAGAATAGAATGAGCTTCAGTTAAGGCGCTAGAGTTTTAGCTGTGCGGTTGGCGCTCGACCAACATCTCAAAGCGAAGCACAAAAAACGCTTTGTCAGGGGTATGTTGCGTGCAATAGGACAACAGAGAATCAACGTTGCCAGATGGGCCCATGTGTTAGGCACCCAACGTGGCAATAATGTAATAATAAGACTTTTGAGGGACCAACATGAGCACTCATTAAACAAACCTGAGATGTGCAAAGAGTTTCACGAATATTTCACACAGTTGTTCGGGAGTGTCGGTGTGGCGGTGGGACGGAGCGTAGGGAGGACCTCACTGACTCGTGTCGGTTTGCCGCGTCTCTCAGGGCGGGAAGCGGAATGCTGTGAAAGGCTGATCCCAGCTGTGAAAGGCCGATCCCAGCTGTGAAAGGCCGATCCCAGCTGTGAAAGGCCGATACGAACTCTATTACACTATGCCAGACATGTTTGGGCACCTACTTGCATGCGTGTATACCAATAGGAAGCAGAACAGTTGTATTCCCAAGTCTGTGAGCCGGGGGATTATGACGCTGCAAAGAAAGGCCTACAATAAGGGGGGTGTAATTTTAGGCCCTGCACTCTGCTTAATGCAAAACTGAATATTTTGGCCGGGGAATTATCAAAAAGTGTGGGTGGACTTATTTGAGAGGCACAAACCACGTAGGTCAATTCACGACAGTCTTTACCTTATGCGCTGTACCTTAGAGAGGGTAAATAGATTTCCTGGAAGGATAGAGCCATGATACATTTTGACTAATCTAAAGCGTTTGATAGGGTTGACCATCAGTTTCTAGTGGTGGTCTTTGCGGCTGTCGGGTTTGGCTCGCCGTTCCTTGGGTGGATCACCGATTTAGAGAGCAACATCGAATCGATCGTTCGGGTGAACGGTTTCGTTTCGGAACTGTTCTGCATTGAGCGCTCGGTATGGCAAGGATGTCCTCTCTCCCCTCTTCTGCATGTTTTGTCCCTCAATGTATTGCTGCGAAAGCTGGAGGTTAAGAGAGGCATGCCGCGAGATCTAAGATGTGGAAAATCGATTTTGGTGTATGCAGACGACATCACCGTCATCGTATCCCGGATCGAACACTTACCGTGGGTAGGTAAGGCATTAAGGGGTTACGAGGCAGTGACAGGGGCAAACATTAACCGGAATAAGTCGGTCAGCTTGCAACTCAGCACATGGAGGGGCAAGTCGATATCGCCCAACACCATCATTGGACGATGGACGGACGGACCGGTAAAAATGTTAGGTGTCAGGTTTGGTCCAGTACTCCAGTTTGGCCAGTACTCTGGTTTGGTCCAGTATTCTTATTTTATTTTTCTTTATCCATGTAGACAGTAGGAGCCACCTACTCTGAGTATTTTACTTTTTCAATTACCCCTATGTTTTCCAATCTTTTTAGTTCCTTTTCGGTCTGAACACCGGAACCATATTTTCTTTCAACTCATATTTTACTGTGATTTGTTCACACGTTCCGAGTTCCTTCCAAGACGACAAGGGGGTATATCTTCTTTACTTTTAAATTCAATTTTTCCGACGCATTATCTGACACGGAATGTGACACGTTCACCTTCTTACATAATGTATTCAATGGTGGATCCCACAGGCCGAATTCTTCCATTAAATCTGTGCTGAACAGATTCATTGTATTTTTAGATACCATTATTTTATTTTTCCGCGTCATTTCTTTAAGTTTTATTTATGGCGAAATTTCGCCCAAGAATTGAACTCGTTGCCCCGACACAACGTGAAATATCTTGGTATTTTTTGTATACCGGCTTTCCTATCTTAATCCATATTGACGTACTAGTTATCGATACGCCTGAACCGGTATCTAATTGCATTTTCGGTGTTCTATGCTATAATTTAATTTTGTTGAGTAGACTTTCTTCGGTTTCTGATTTTTGACATTTTTCTTCAACCAGCTTATTGACAAGCTGTACCGGATTTTACTGCACTTAAAACTCTTTAGCTTTGAAGGGAAAATCCTTCCTAAAATTCAGATCTCTGCAAACATATCACGGTTTCACATTTATCTGTCTTTTTTGGAATACTTTCGTTACACGTTTGTACACTATTATTATTATTATTATTATCATTATTATTTTTCTTCTTCTTATTATTATTATTCTTTTTTGTTTTTCTTGTATCTTCTCGAAGGTGAATTATTTGTTGGCATTCCTCGGCCAATTTATGCTAAGTTAGTTCAACATCTTGATTCAACTTTGATAATATTCTTTTTCTAATGTCCATGTCTTCCGTTGCCACAAGCCCTTTAAAGAACATTTGGCACGAAAACTTTTGTATCTTTATTTTTCCGAGAAAGGCAGCGAAATTGGGTTTTGATGAAGTGATTAATATCTTTAATAATATTTTTAGCGAAAAAAAGTTCAGTGTTTTACATTCTGTGGAAATGTTTGTATTTAAAAAAAGAGTGACTAAACAACATAGGCTGATATTGTTTATAAGGGTTTTGAAAGGTTTAAGCTCAGACATTTAACGCCAGTGACTAAAATGTGAACTGACTTATTACTATAAATTTAAAATCTGTTAGTAATTGGCGTTTCGTGTTCGTAGCAGTTCCCTGTGAGCATTTAATATAGATCGTTGAGTCTCGTATAATAGTAATAGTAGTACGTAGTCTATATGGTTTCTTTCTCCTCAGTGCATATCCAATACAAAAATATAAACGTAGCCAAGAATTAATTGCACGCTTTGGAGTACAAATGGACATGTCAGGTCTCCCGGGCAATTTTAAATACTGGCATTATCAATATGGTATTTTTCTGGGGATATTTGATTACTCTTCATATAAGAGATTCCGATATACACTATGAATATGAGTAGGCGTGTTCCTATGAAAATAGCTAAGATCTCAATATCTGACCTGAATGACACTGATTTTGGGTTCATCTTCAAAAGCTCGGACGCTGTAATTTACAAAAGCCTCCCGGTACTTAGAGTAAATGATCACGTGTTGGAAACGTTTATATGGAGAAGAACGAGAAAGAGCTATAGTGAAATGGTTAGCGCTGTGCGGAAAACGTTCAGGACCTTATAAATTTTTTAAATACTATTTGAAAACGAATGCGAAGGTTGAGATAGATGTGCTGCCCAACTTCCGAATCAATTGTTTGGGAAGTGGGTTCATGTGGCAAGGAAGGCTGACGTATCACCTATAGTCTGTTTAGTACGGTGAAAAATGATGATGGTTAAGGAGTTGCGTTACGTATGGAGTTTCCTGTACAATCTTAGTATGTTTCCAATTTATTGACCGGTTTTGTTGTTAATTGATCTTTTATTATTGTTTACACGCAAGTTACTTTTATCTTCTACTTCTTCGTGTTTTGTAACCCATGACTCCAATAAAAATGAAATATCATCATTATTATTATTATTATTATTATTATTATTATTATTATTATTATTATTATCATCATCATCGTCCATTATGAAAGACTCACTATATTTCTTAATTACCGTTTATTTTTACTTGAAAGTAGGCAACA
>NC_069009.1:10553442-10555124 GCF_001194135.2 Octopus bimaculoides
GCACCATAACCGCAGTAACTGGGATTTCTCAATATTTTCCGTTTCCTTACATTTCATCCTCGAATCGTCTGCTATTGCAATATCTTTTATCTTAACTTCCTTTTCATCGTTATGGATAAGTAAGATATCTGGTCGCCTCGCGTCTATATTTTCGTCGCACTGCATATTAAAATCCCAGACTATTTTCAAATGCTCGTTTCCATTACTCCCTCTGATTTGTGTTCATACCATTATTCGTATTTCTCCACGTCTACTTAACCGCACAACATCCAGCGGACATATCTGGCCACATTGTTGTGTCTCTTTTTATATTCGTGTTGTGCAAGCTTACAACACTCACTCACAATATGGCTTACACATTCTGCCTTCTCAGAGTACATCATACACTGAGGAGAGTCAGTGCTTATTTCAATGTGATATTCGAGTGGCTTGTTCTAAAAGCTTTTTCCTTGAGCGCTACACATTATTATTATTATTATTATTATTATTATTATTATTATTATTATTATTATTATTATTATTATTATTATTATTATCATTATCATCATCATAATTATTATTCAGTAGTCTTATTTTAATCACGTGGTTTCACTGCACTACCGAAGGCAGATCTATGTGCCTTGTGCATGTGATGTAGTTTGTTGCGGTGCTCTTATTTTCAATCTATTGAAAGTGATTTTCGTAGGATTTGTGTGGTGCCTAGCAGTGCTGTTACTCTATTTCCAGATCTTTTTGAAAGTTTCTGCTTTCTTTGTATTGATACATCGATTAGAAAGCATTTTTTCTCTACGTGGTCTTAGACAACTATATCCGGGATGTTAGTATTTCTCTGTGTTTATTGGCATATCCTAGACTATTGTTACTTTCTCATTTTTCTGTCATTTTCTGGGATTTGTCTATACCATCTTTTTCTGTTGTTATTCCATAGTGTTGGCATAACTTCCAGTGTATATTGGTCCCAACTCTGTCGTGTCTGTGAATATATTCCTTTTCAGCCAGTACTGCGCAGCCACAGTTTGATAATTTCTTGTGGGGAGGCTTATTATTATTATTATTATTATTATTATTATTATTATTATTATTATTATTATTATTATTATTGTTGTTGTTGTTGTTATTGTTGTTGTTGTTGTTGATGATGATGCTGTTGCTGCTGCTGCTGATGTTAATGTTGATGTTGTTTTTGTTATGGCGTGTATATCCCACTCAAAAGAGGCCTGAGTAAGAGTTACTGAAGTATGTTTAAGGAAACACCCATGTTTCCGGCATTTAAGTATTCATACCCAAATGAATTCCTCTCAAGACATGGCTATGATGCTCTGCCACTACTTCTGCGCATGATCAGAGATACACATATCGTCAGCCACCAAAGGACATGCTCAACTGGTTGAGGTCAAACAACTGACAAGCATGTATGTGATATTGAGCAGAATATTTGCTGTATCCCAACTTTTATATCAAGACAAAACAATGTGCATGTTAACACTTCCAATCAGTTAAGATCAAAAGCCATGAGAGCCACTTCCTGGTACTGCATCAGGGCATTTATTCGTATCATCATCATCATCATCATCATGATCATCATAATCATCATGATCATGATTATGACCATCATCAACAACATCATCATCATCATCATCATCATCATCATCATCATCATCATCATCATCATCATCATCATC
>NC_069009.1:10555930-10556980 GCF_001194135.2 Octopus bimaculoides
ATACCAGCAGATGACAACGTCTCTCTAAAAGAAATGGAAAAACTTTCAAAATACAAAGTCCTGGAAATAGAGGTAACTCGAATGTGGAATCTAAAAACAGAAACAATTCCTATCATAGTAGGTGCCTTAGGTATAATTAAAAAAATATTCAGACAAATACATAACAAAAACACCAAGGACTTACAAATATATCTAACATACAGAAAATTGCACTACTGGGCACTGCACACATCCTACCCAAAACACTTTCAATACAGTAAACATAAGAGCACCACAGCAAACCACAGCACATACCCAAGGCGCACAGAGCTGCACTCGGTAGTGAAGTGAAAGCAAGTTATAAATATAAAACTACTGAACAATACTACTACTACTACTACTACTACTACTACTACTACTACTAATACTAATACTACTAATACTACTACTAATACTACTACTACTACTACTACTACTACTACTAATAATAATAATAATAATAATAATAATAATAATAATAATAATAATAATTGCCCGGATGCAGTACCAGGCAGTGGCTCTCATGACTTCTGATCTTAATCGATTGGAAGTGTTATCATGCACTTTGTTTTGTCTTGGTATAAAAGATGGGCTATTGCAAATATTCTGCTCAATATCACAGATTTGTTTGACCTTAACCAGTTGAGTATGTCCCTTGGTGGCTGACCATATGTGCATCTCTGATCATGAGCAGAAGTAATGGGGGGAGCACCATAGCCATTTGTGGCGAGGAATTCTTTAGTGTTTGAATAATTCACCTTTGGAAACATGGGTATTTTTTCTCAACATCCGTAAACAAACCTTATTTAGGGACCTTTTGAGCGGGATAGGCTACTCGAACTGAAGAAAATTCTAACTGGGCCCCACCTGCGAAGTCATGCGCTGTTTATCTTGATACGAGATCACCATGTCGCGCACAGTTGGTTGGGTTGCATGTGCTTGGTGTACCCTTATCAGACGGTATATTTTACCCCAGTGTCACTTTGATGGCATGCACTGGTCTCTCAGTCAATGATGATAATAATATAAATA
>NC_069009.1:10559164-10564812 GCF_001194135.2 Octopus bimaculoides
TTGTTTCTTCTTCTTCTTCTTCGTATTTGTTAGGTAGATTGATTTCTTGTTTGTATTTGTCAGCTTCCTTAAATACTGAAAACAGTTTTTTATTGTTATTATTATTATTATTGTTATTATTATTATTATTATTATTAATATTATTATTATTATCATTATTATTATCATTATTATCATTATAATTATTGTTATAATAATAATAATTATTATTATTATCATTGTTGTTGTGTTTTTGTTGTTAATAATATTGTTATTATCATTATTATTATTATTATTATTATTATTATTATCACCATTATTATTATTATTATTATTATTATTATTATTATTATTATTATTATTATTATTATTATTAGTATTCCCTACTTTGAAATTGTGTCGACTATTATAAACATTTATATTGCCAACCACTTTTCGCTCGCCAGTGATTTCATAGTGCAGTATTACTACAGCATAAGTCTGTTTCTGCTACTTAAACAATATGCTCAGAGAAGAGCCGATCATCTTACCTGCTGTTCGGAAGTACATTTTAACAGACTGTATACATGACTTAAGTATATTTGTGCTATATCTCAAGTGTTCTCTCCTTTCTCTTCTTTCCAAATAGCAACATTTTGATTTTCTTTCGTATCCATGTATTTAATCAATGTTGGTGTTTGCGCTTGGTAAGACCAATCAGCATATACATTTGTACAAACTTGTTAAACATCTAGCAGCCATTTTCTCATTGCAACACTATCAAATGTTCTTCTGACCGTGTTTTTTCACCTCGTAAAATGTTTTATGATCTGCTTAATATTACCTGGCCAAGACGAAACATTGAAAGACTATATATTTTTCTTCGTATTTTATGCACAAATATACACATGCCCATACACACACTTTACACAGAATACCAAACAGCGATGATGTAGAATCCAAAGACTTGTAATGACGCACATTGTCACACAGGTATTCACATACACATATATAGGGAGAATGTGAGATATAGA
This sequence comes from Octopus bimaculoides, assembly GCF_001194135.2. NCBI lineage: Eukaryota > Metazoa > Mollusca > Cephalopoda > Octopoda > Octopodidae > Octopus > Octopus bimaculoides. Next base: position 10,560,157 of record NC_069009.1, read on the forward strand.
GGGACAAACGAATGTTAACAAAGAAGTATGGAAAGATATTAAGAATGTGGAAATATATAGTCAAGGAAAAAGTATCAGCAAAACTGGTCCAACTTACAAACGTCTTAAGGCTGGAAGATTCGCAAACCACCCACTTTCAATTTTGACTATTTTATTATTCTTTAGACTTCTGAAAAAGAGAAGGGATTTGTCATAAATTTCAAATACTACGTCCAGCAAATTAGATGCAGAAATAGAAGTAATATAAATATAAGTGAAAGAATTAAGTGAATATGATTATGAAAATGATGAGTTAAGAATGTGATTAAAATAATGATGAGGGATGTAATAATGTTAAGTGATGATGAAAGCAATAATGATTATGATGATGACATTGGTGGTGACGGATTTAGAGGTGGTGAAGTTGTTTCGGTCTGCTCGCAATGCAGCTCTGGTTTATGAGTGATAACGATGATAATGATGGTGAAGATGACGATGATGCTCATCACGATGATGATGATGTCAACTACAACAACGACGAGGATGATGATGATGATGATGATGATGAGGATGATAATGATGATGATAATGATGATGATGATGATGATTATTATTATTGTTGAGACTGCAGCTAATCCTTGTGATCATGATGAGGTGGAGGACGCTGATATAGAAAGTAAAAAAAAGCTATAATAAAAGAGGAGGATGAGAAAACGAAGAAACTTAAAGACGAGTAGATAGGGAGAAATATGGAAAAGATAAAAAAGAGTAAACTGAAACAGGGGACGTCTATATATCTATCATTCTATCCCTCTATCAATTTATCTATCACTCTATAGCCGGATATGTAGGTAGATAGATCGCCAGAGATATAAAGCTACACACACACAAACAAATATATATGTCTATGCATATGTAATGTATATGTACATTCATTTATTCATGTTTTTCCATAGCATTTGTAACCGCATCCAGTTCTATTTAGCAATTATGTTAAAGGTGTGAGTGCCAGACAGACCAGGAGTGGAGAGAGCGTATCTCCCTGGAATATTCCTCTTCTAATGGGGATGGCTTTCGTTTTCACAAGTCCCTCTTTTGTTTCGAGCTGTAGCACTGTCTGCCATTTGTTCATCCAGTACCTTATGTATTTCATAATAATTGGTGCCACCTTGTTTATGGCTAGAGTTTCCAGAATCCACGTGTGGGGAATATTGTCGAAAGCCTTTTGGTAGTCCACCCAGGCCATACTGAGGCCTTTCTTCTTTCTGTGGCTGTCTTCAGTTATGGCTTTATTGATAAATAATTGATCTTTACAGCCGTATGAGCACTTGCAGCATCCCTTCTGCTCTTCTGGAGACAGGTTGTTATTTTCCAGGTGTTTACTCAATCTCTGCGATATTATTGCAGTAAATGCTTTGTAGATCGTAGGGAGACAGGTTATAGGTCTATAGTTTTGTGGTTTCTCCGTTTCCGTGGATTTGGGGATTAAGATGGTTTTCCCTTTTGTGAGCCATTCAGGCATTGTCTCTGGATCTGCTACTATGTTGTTAAAGTTTTCTGCCAGCTTTTTATGCATTGCTGGCAGGTGTTTTAACCAGAAATTGGGGATCTTATCGTGTCCAGGTGCCTTCCAGTTGCTTAGTCTTTGCAGTGTCTGGGTGACCTCTTTTATTATTATTTATTATTATTATTTATTATTATTATTATTATTATCTGATTGACTTTTGCTTTGTTTTTGTACAAGCAGGTTCCAAATCTCCCCCAGAGACCTCAAGATACTACAAGTTAGAGTTTCATATTTGTGTTATGCCTAGGGTATCATATATTTGGTTTTGCACATAGAAATGTCCTAGAGAATGTTTAAGGAAACACGAAAATCATGAGTTAGTATTAAGATTTGAAATTACATAGACAGTATGTTACGTAGTTTATGGGCAGTTTCCATAAAAATCTCTCTTTTGAATTTCTGCCACTTTAGGGTTTCCTGATATATGAATCACCCCTTTTACTATCATTCCTTGGGCACCTATGACAACAGGTATTGTTTTTGTCTTGAGATTCCATATATAGAAGGTGGCTGACTGTTTTTCCGTATTATTATTATTATTATTATTATTATTATTATTATTATTATTATTATTATTATTATTATTATTATTAATATTCTTATTATTATTATTGTTGTTGTTGTTATTATTAATATTATTATTATTATTATTATTATTATTATTATTATTATTATTATTATTATTATTATTATTATTATTATTATTATTATTCCCTGGATTGAAATTACGTCACTTATTGTGCAGTATTACTACAGTATAAGTCTGTTTTATCTACTTGAACAATATGCTCAGAGAAGGGCCGATCATCTTACCTGCTGTTCGGAAGTACATTTTAACAGCCTGTATACATGACTTAAGTATCTTTGTGCTATATCGAAAGTGCTATCTTCTTTCTCTTCTTTCCAAATAGCAACATCTTGATTTTCTTTTGTATCCATGCATTTATTCAATGTTGGTGTTTGTGCTTTGTAAGACCAATCAGCATATACATTTGTACAAACTTGTTAAACATCTTGCAGCCATTTTCACATTGCAACGCTACCAAATTTTTTTGTGACCGTGTTTTGACCTCGTAAAATATTTTTTATGATCTGCTTAATATTTCCTGCCAAAGACGAAACATTAAAGGACTATATATTTTTCTTCATATTTTATGCACAAATATACACATGCCCATACACACAATTTACACAAAATACCAAACAGCAATGATGTAGAATCCAAAGACTTATGATCACGCACATTGTCGCACACATGTTCACATACACATATATAGAGAGAATGTGAGTCACAGAGGGGCAAACGAATGTTAAGTAAGTATTATGGCAAGATATTAAGTATGTGAAAATATATAGTCAAGGAAAAAGTATCAGCAAAACTGGTCCAACTTACAAACGTCTTAAGGCTGGAAGATTTGCAAACCACCCATTTTTGATTCTGACGATTTTATTATTGTTTAGAAATCTGAAAATCAGAAGAGATGTATCATAAATTTCAAATATTACGTCCAACAAATTAGATGCAGAAATAGAAGTAATATAAATATAAGTGAAAGAATTAATTGAACATGACTATGAAAATGATGAGTTAAGAATGTGATGAAAATAATAATGAGGGATGTAATAGTGTTAAGTGATGATGAAAGCAATAATGATTATGATGATGGCATTTGTGGTGACGGATTTAGTGGTGGTGAAGTTGTTTCGGTCTGCTCGCAATGCAGCTCTGGTTTATGAGTGATAACGATGATAATGATGGTGAAGATGACGATGATGCTCATCAGGATGATGGTCATGACGATGATGATGATGTCAACTACAACAACGACGAGGATGATGATGATGATGATGATTATTGAGACTGCAGCTAATCCTTGTGATCATGATGAGGAGAAGGACGCTGATATAGAAAGTAAAAAAAAAAAAGCTATAATAAAAGAGGAGGATGAGAAAACGAAGAAAATTAAAGACGAGTAGATAGGGAGAAATATGGAAAAGATAAAAAAGTGTAAACTGAAACAGGGGACGTCTATATATCTATCATTCTATCCCGCTATCAAATTATCTATCAATATATAGCCGGATATGTAGGTAGATAGATCACCAGAGAGATAGACACACACACACGAACACACACAGACACGGACACACACACGCACACACACGCACACACATATACAAATATATTTGTTTATGCATATGTAACGTATATGTACATTCATTTATTCATTTAGCTCTTTGAGCAATTTTATAGCGGCCATATAACAGCACCACGTTTATTCGAAAACATCGACCCTAGGACTTATTCGTTGTAAGACTAGTAATTATTCTATCGATTCCTTATTCCGAACCGCTAAGTTACGTGGGTTTAAATACACCAACGTTTTTATCAGGCGATTTAGGGGAACAAGCACCGACACACACACAAATATATACATACACACACACGCACGCACACAGACGCACACGCGCGCACACACACACACGCACACACACATATATATATGTATGTATGCATATATTTGAGTGAGCTTGTTTGTTTGTGTGTGTGTATATATGTTTTGTGATACCCAATAATACATAACTATATGCTTGTGTTTGTGAATTCAAGCTCATTCAGTTTTCGAACTGACTGCAGCTAGCACCAAATGAAAAAGTGGTCTCCTCACGTGTGATATGTTGCTGTTGAGAGACTAATCTTAAATGTTTTAGTATGTCGAAGGAATTAGATGCAGGAAGATGAGAACACGAAGACGGAGTTGAGGAATTTGATGAAAGAGATGATGATAATGATGTGCAAAAAATATGACGATAAAGGAGATGATGAGTGATGAAGATTATGCTAATCATGATAATGGCGTTTAATTATACGGCGGTTGGTGGTGTTGGTGTGGTTGTGCTATCACTGTTGATGATGATGATGATGATGATGATGATGATGATGATGACGACGACGACGACGATGATGATGATGATGATGATGATGATGATGATGTAAAAAATAAGCAGTTTTTGATAACAAGAGCGGAGGATGAGGAGAAAGAAAGTTATATGTAGACGTTGATAAATAAGAAACAGATGAGTCGAAAGAGAAAAGGAAATTGTTATAT
>NC_069009.1:10564998-10568339 GCF_001194135.2 Octopus bimaculoides
TTACACCAGCTTCATATATATTCAGGTATATATATATATATATATATACCTGAATATATATGAAGCTGGTGTAAAGGTGATGGACGATTTTCAGGTGTCTACTGGAAATGAAGAAGCCTATGATTCAGACAGTATTTCCATTGCTTTCTAGAACTTAATTCCATCTGTAAACAGGCTTATAAATGCCACGCTTGTGAAATTGTTTAAGTTTTGATGCGAAATGTGAATCCAACTCATTTTCAACCTCTTCTCTTGATGTCAAACTAAGACCATTCAAATGATTCCGTAATCCTCTAAAGAAGTGATAAATGGAAGAAGCAAGGTCTGGAGAATAGGGAAGATGAAGCAAAATTTCCCACCCAATCTCTTCCAAGAGATCTTTGGTCAGTCGTGTTGACTGAGGACGAGCATTAGCTTTCAAACAATGAGATTAGCGGTGTTTACCTAACTTCGTAATGGACAATTCCTTCAATATCCCACCATTCACTCAACATGATCTTCCTTTGATGAAGACCTCTTCTTGGTTATTGAATAAATGTCCCTCCTCAACTGATCCACGATCGGCGGCGTTTAAAGTTATGGCAAAGGATCCAATTCTCATCACCTGTAACAAGCCTTCCTAAAAATCGTTCTTTCAGGTGTCCTGAAAGCAATGAAAGACAACAAGCAACACGCTGTTGCAGATTCTCTGGAGACAGTTCGTTCGGGACCCATTTTCCAACCATTAAAACCTTTCCGATCATTTTCTGTTGACACAGAACAATTATATAGGCTACGTTAATCTGTTCGTCAAAGTTTTCTATAACTATCGGTTGGATCTTCTGTGACAACAGCTTTCGCCTCTTCGTAATCAAGTTGTTTTGAACGACCATATTTTGGCCTGTCTTTCAAACTCAAATCCCCACTTCTGAAACGAGAAAACTATCTCCTGCAACTTCTACCGCACACTACATTATCTCCATAAACTCTCTGAAAAGACATTGCCGTTGTGCTTGCATTTGCGATCATTAAATGTGAGGAAAATGGGTGCAAATGTAGCACAAGATTATGGCTAATGCAATCAGAATCTGAAAGGAAAATGTATAATTCACATGTTGTGACATTCTTAAAGATGTTTTCTAAAAAATCGGCCATTACCTTTGCTCCAACCTGCCTTTCTGTATCTGGTCAGTTTAGCGGGACTGATGGATGGCCACCCTACACTCGAAAAACAATGGGATCTATTTACTAAATCTGAATGGAACTTGAACATTTCATGCTAGAATGTGCACACTCTGCTGGATAACAAAAGTGATTTTCGGCCTGAAAGTTGCACTGCACTTGTTGCTCGCAAGCTGAACCCCTATAACATTGATATAGCTGCACATTCATAGATGCATTTAGAAGGTGATGGTCAGCTTGAGGAAGTAGGAGCTGCATACACTTATTTTGGAAGGGAGAAGGAGAAGTATAGAGAGGCCGGTATTGGCTTTGCAGTTCGATGTGATATCGTTAAGTAGTTGAAGAAGCTTCCTGCTTTTATAAATGAATGTCTAATAACTCTACGATTGCACCTTAAATGTTGGCGGTTTGCAGCTCTAATATGTGCCTATACACCTATTCTGTCTGGTTGTGATGAAGATAAAACTATATTTTATACCTAGCTGAGAGCCATACTTAGGAACATCCACAATTCTGATAAAGACATTTTACTGGAGATTTCAATGCCAGAGTTGGTGCAGACTGACAGACATGGAACTCTCTAGGACGTTTTCGTTTAGGGAAAATGAATAGCAATGGTCTCATGCTGCTGGAACTTTACGATAAACGACGATTTTCCATCGTCCTCACTTATTTTATCCTCAAAGGCGATCGCACAACAAAGTGGATGCATCCATAGTCTAAAGTTCGGCACTGGCTGGATTATGTCATCATCCGCAAGCGTGACATCTGTGACATTTGTAATATCACATCCTTTCATGGATCGGAACTCTGGATAGAACACAGCATGGTGCGAACAAAGTTCTAGATGATGATTAGAGCGAAAGAGAGAAGAGGGCCAGTCAGCATTCCTTAGCGTGTGAATGTCTACAAGATATATGATGCTCTACTGAAGAAAGAGCTTCCGGCTCGGTTGTCCAGCATTGAAAATACTAGAGTATGGGAAGATTTTCGATACCAGGTCCTTGAATGTACCGCTGAAACACAGAGATATACAACACAGAGACTAGTTTAATGAAAACGATGCTGAAGTTCAGCGACTATCAGTTGTAATGCACCCTACCCACAAAGCATTACTGCACAGAGGACTTTCAGCTGTGCAGCGAAATCTAGCACATGCACACTATATCAGTGTAAAATCACTACTGCAGCGATCTCTCATGAAGATGCAGAACACTTCGTAGGAGGATCTTGCTCGTGATTTTCAAGCTGCTGCTGATGAAAATGACAGCAAGAAGCTTTACCATTTATGAAGCAAGATTATGGGACTTGGAGCTCTGTATCAGCTCCTTGGCTTTCCAAGAAGTCTTCTGCTCTATTTAGAAAATAACAGAAATCACAGGGAGCTGGGTTGAACACTTATCTGGACTCGTAAACCATGAGTCAGTTGTTTTATTTCAGTTATATACATTTCATTAGAGAAACATTTTAAAACGTCAAAGCTGCAGGCTACAAGACGTATGTATACGGTATTCATTGCATCAGCTTTTTTTCACATAGAAATAGAGTTATGTGGAGGCAGCTCATAAAATTCGATGGGGCACGGGAAATCGTATCACAACATTCAATATATTCAATATATTCTTAAATTTCTATCGGCCATTTTCTCATTCGAACAGCTGTAGCTTTTTCCGGAGCCGTAATTTGGCCTCAGTAACTTTCTGACAGAACACAGCCGACCTCTTTGGAAGAGCAAAATAAATTACTTATGGTCTACTTACTGTCACGAACATGAACAGGTAAATCAAGAATGGCGTGAACGAAGAAAGTTAAAGGAACATATAATTGACCCATGAAAATATACAAAACTGGATGAAAAGGTATTAGATGGTACACAACCATTCACCACAAATGTGCAAGGAACGAGCAAACAGCAAATCAACTCAAACCTAAAAATTGTATACTATAAAGTTCAGTTACTGATCAATTTAGAACGCTATAAAATTTTAAAAAACCGTTAGAGCAATAATCATCAAAATAAATAAAGAATGAAATCATACCGTAGAAAAAAAAAATTAAGATATTAATTATAACGTTCAAACTAGAGGAACCCGGTTAAACAGTAGCACACTTAAAAAATAATAATGATAATGTTTCTTAAATAAAATTCCCTCTAATACACTCTAGCACACACCATTATA
>NC_069009.1:10568755-10571264 GCF_001194135.2 Octopus bimaculoides
ATATACACATACATATACACACAGAGACACACATATACATATATATATATATATATATATATATACATATACATATATATGCACATATACATATATATATATATATACACACATACATATATATACACACACACATACACATACATATATATATATACACATATATACATTTACATACACACATAGATATACATACATACACATACACACACATATACACACACACACAAACACACACACACACACACACACACACACATATATATATATATATATATATATATATATATATATATATATATATATATATGAATAATGTGAGGAAAACGAGTTTCCAAATCGACCAGGTACACAACTTTTAGCATTACATGAATTTCATTAGGGAGAATATATACCGTGTATTCCACATCACCATATTATGCAGTGGGGACATGATCATAATATATTTATATGTTGGAAAACTCGTGGTATTTATACGCACATCAAGAATTGATAGTTGAGGATAAAACCAGTACAATGGCAGGGTATAAAATATACTACCTTAATTAGCCCGTACTTGAGTCAAAATTATCATTCGAAAAGGATATTTTATAGTTAATTATTCCGTATGGGGCTCAAGTGATGACTAATATTATTAAGGAGAGACTAAATATTGTAAGAGTGTCTTTTAAAAAGGGCAACATTTATTCTAATATATTTCCCATTAAAACCATAAGAGTGGGATATTCAACATCGAGAAATGTATGTAATATCATCTCCTCAATAAATAATAAAAAATTAAATAACTATTATAACACGCACAATAAATAATGGCTTTAGCTATAATATATCCGCTACTGATGGAAGTCATGATTCACATATAGTTAAATGCTCATGTCGTGATAAGACTACATGTAAGCTCTCGAATAATTATAATATTCATAATGTAATTTATAAATATATAGTAAGTTCTAAGAACGATAATAATAAAAATATAAATAAGGTATATATAGGATCTACAGCTAATGGAATTTAAAAAAGGATTTCTCAACACTACCAGACTTTCAAAAATCCTAATTTAAGTAAGTCCACAAGTTTAAGTAAATATATATGGGAATTGACATCTAGAAAAAGAGAGTACACTCTTATTTGGAGTATAATAAGTAGAGCCCGCTCTAAAAATATTGGGAATAAAATGTGCTTGTAATGTATAACAAAATTTATGGAACTGCTACAGTCTAGAGACGAATTACTAAATACATACGATGAAATAGGAACAAATGTAGACACCAAAGTAACTTTACTTTCAATAAAATGAAATATTGAATTGTTTTTTTTTCTGCTCTAATGCTGTGTTCATATCCAATCTATCCTCTTCCCCTTTTTTCTTGGTACACACAGTCTGTCCGTGTCACTTTTTTGGTGAATTAACCCATATTTAGTCAGCAACTTCCTTGTCTTTCTGTCTCAACTACACCACCTTAAATGTTTCTGTCATTTCTTTATCCATCAATTTATCTATTTCCAATATCTTCAAGTACTTATACCCCTCTCTTCTATCTGTTTTATAATCTCCCACGATGGTATCGCTAGCCCGTCCATACATTTGATTTTGCTTCTTTTCAAGACTAACACGCCATACGTTTACAGTCCGAAGTCCAATATGATATCAGCTCTGAACGTATACACCGTATCTACGAGGGAATTGACTTGGAATTCATCTCTACCATGAAGTTTGAAGTCATTCATGGATAACAAGTGGTTGACACTTTGTTAGCGGCTCTTGGATTAATTCCCACACTTTTACTTTCCCCCGAATCAGTCTTAGTGTTATCATGAACAGTACAGAGATGAATGTAGACAGGCAGTCGCCTTGGAAGATGCCTTTCCTAATTTCTAATGCCCCTAAACTTCTATATGGTGTCAGATCCAGCCTACATTTCGCCATACAACATCCAATACAATACCAAATAGGTTCATATATTCCATAATCCAACAATGTGGGGTCATATCGTACGCCTTACGGTTATCGATCCATGGCATGGCAAAGTTAGCTTTCCTTCTCTTGCAGACTCTAAGTACATTTTTTCTCATGGTTGCACTGAATCATAGAATGCCACAGTATCCTTGCATTATCATTTTCTATGATGCCTTTGGGTTTGTGATCGTACCAATTTTTTCCTGTCAAGTCTATACATGTTGCAAAGTGTCCAATGGACAATCCTTGCTATATTGTCGTGGCGTCTCATATATTCATTTTGGGCTAGTGGCATACATTGGCTGGTAATATGCTATACGGTTTCACAATTTTGTCCAGAGATTCTGCACTTCTCACTTCCTGGTGTGTTGTCTATTCTGTATTTTATATATTTTTTCTTAGTACTTGCTCTTGGGCAGCACAGATTAGACCCCCCCCCTCCGTTTCCGGTTTTAAATCACTTTTAGTCATCCACAGCCATTTTATTCTCTGTCTATCTTATCTTCAACATCCCTATGAAATTGTCCAGGCATTCTTTCTTTACCCACCTAT
>NC_069009.1:10574129-10574721 GCF_001194135.2 Octopus bimaculoides
AAAAAACTGAATCTTGATCAATCAGTGTGAAGAATGAGCGATAATATCAAATAAAAACTGAAAAGCTATCCCCTTGAAGCACACGCACACACAAACACAAATACACACACGCGCGCGCGAAGAGACACAATCCCCCGCGCCCACTCACACATCATCTGTGTATATAAAATACTTTGTCTTTCTCTCTCTCTCTCTCTCTCTCTCTCTCTCTCTCTCTCTGTTCGCAATCCATTCACAAACGGCTCAATTAGATCAAATCGAATTTTACATGGTAATACTATCAGAACCCGCATCAACATGTAATTCTTTCGCATTAAAACTATGTAACATTGGCAATGATTCCGTATTACGTCTCAAAACTCAAAGGATAAAAGTGAAAGAATACCATTTATATTGTAATGTGATATATTGTTTCACTTTCATACTTTAATTTTTTTTGTATATTACAGTGTAATTGTCTGTGAATGTATGTATGTGTATATATCTCTCTCACTGTGTGTATCATTGTACGTGAGTTAGGTTATTAGACATATGTGTGTGAGGGCTGATCGGTGTTAATGAGAAATTTGATTTTCATTTCGATTAAAGTATA
>NC_069009.1:10574821-10578069 GCF_001194135.2 Octopus bimaculoides
TGTCTATATTTTGCATGCAGTGTAAATTAACAAAATATAAGCAAATGAACAAAATAGAAGCACGTGTATGGAACTGCAAATTTAACGAAAATAACACAAATAATTCTTACAGAGAGACAAAGAATTATATAGATATAGGATACATTTCTTAATGTAAGGGTAAATATGCCTTTACAAATACCTTGCAACTGTTGCGATAATTATTAACTGGCAATGGAACAGTAAATGTGTATTTTTGTGTATATCTTGTTCCCTCCCACCGCATTGTGTTTTTCAAGAATTTCACCTCTAGAACTAACGTACATACATTCAGGCATGTCAGTTGTCATATATGAATATGTATGTGTTGTTCAGTGTGTGTGTGTGTGTGTGTGTGTGTGTGTGTGTTTAATAACGTACCGTTACATATGTATGTCTAGATGTATATGTTTATTAACGTACCTAACGCGGAAATACACAGACACTTTTATACATATACTCACTTATACACTAACACACATATACTCACAGACAGATGTACAGTCATATACACAATGTGATGTTATCTTCGTGGTATAAAATGTCCCGTAGACAACAGAAAGACTGCAGCGTGAGAGACGTTTGTAAGCCATTTAAGAACACACAAAAACCGTTAATTTCACTTCGGCATTTAAATTTCATTTGTATCAAAATATTTTCGTCGCCTTAAAACCCGACCTGCTCACTGACAAGATTTCGTGCTGCATATGTATGTATGTATGTATGTATGTATGTATGTATGTATGTATGTATGTATGTATGTATGTATGTATGCATGTATGTATGTATATGTGTAAATGCGCATGCATATACCCATATACTTATCTATGTATGTATGTATGTATGTATGTATGTGTATATGTATGTATGTGAGTATTTACAGATGTAAGTGTATAGAGGTATCTGTCTTTGTGTATATGTATATGCACATGTAAATATATATTCATGTACTGATTCATGTGTATGTCATCAAATTGTATATATAACTGTTACTCCGTCAAATTTTGTATATATATATATATATATATATATATATATATATATGTTCCGAGCACGCAATCTCAGATCAAGTCACTTGCTATGCAAGTACATCTGCGTAAATAGAAAAACTATCTCTATGAAATGTTATAGTTTACTCGAAATGAATATCAAATTTCTCATTGACACCGATCAGCCCTCACACACATGTTTAATAACCGAACTCATGCGGAAAGATACACACAGTGTGAGATATATATACACACACATACATTCACAGACAATTACACTGTAATATACAAACAAAATTAAAAGTATGAAAGTGAAACAATATATCACATTACAATATATATGGAATTTTTTCAGTTTTATCCTTTGATTTTTGAGACGTAATACGAATCATTGCCAATGTTGCATAGTTTTAATGCGAAAGAATTACATGTGGACACGGGTTCCTGATAGTATTACCATGTAAAATTCGATTTGATCTAATTGAGCCGTTTGTGAATGGATTGCGAACAGAGAGAGAGAGAGAGAGAGAGAGAGAGAGAGAGAGAGAGAGAGAGAGAGAGAGAGAGAAAGACAAAGGATTTTATATATACAGATGATGTGTGAGTGGGCGCGGGTGATTGTGTCTCTTCGCGCGCGCGTGTGTGTATGTGTGTTTGTGTGTGCGTGTGCTTCAAGGGGATAGCTTTTCAGTTTTTATTTGTTATTATCGCTCATTCTTCACACTGATTGACCAAGATTCAGTTTTTTTTTAATTTTTAATTATGACTTTGAAAGTAAGTGAAATCAATGATAAATTCCTCGCATGAAACATGGAGCAATTTTTGTCCTTCATAGAATCTGAAAAAGGAATGAAATAATTATGGAGTGCCTGATATTTTATATTTTATTCTTTTACAGATTAATGCGGCGACAAAATCTCCATGTTATGTTCACCTTTGTGTTGATACTGTACATGAGATTACTTTTGGAGGCTCATACTGTTTCAGACGTTTGCAGTATTAGTAGATGTGATTTGGTAAGTCAGGAAATACATTGTGAAAATCGCAATTTGCCTTCTGTTCCAGAAAATATTCCCCAGAATGTTCGGATATTGTAAGTATTGGACATTTTGTTTTTACATATTTACACATTCAGTGTTTTAAATCCTCATTGATTATGTTTAAGCAAATACCTTATTGTGTTGATTTCACGGCTTTAAACACCAATTTATGTTGTAGTAAAGGAAGCCGATATGTTACTAGGCATGAAATCAGGTAAAAGGTTTTTCAATATATATTGATTTATTTTTAATTTCCATATCTAAACGGTTGCACGAGTTGTATTAAACAGAAAACTGTCCCACAAAATTCCAACTGACAAATCGATGTTCCTACTCCCACACTATTTTCGGTATTCTTTGCTCTTCTGCTTACGCATGCATTCCACGACTGTGATAATGGATGTCCTCTTGCAGTTCAGGACTACTCGGAGAGTCTTCAGTTTTCCAAACATCCGTCTTGTCGCTTCAAGTTATATATGTACGTATGTATGTATGATTTTCGTTGTATTTAATTTGAGTTCTTGAGAGATTTCAAGCCGGTTACTAACAAACCAACAAGACATTTTCAGTTAAATGAGTTCCCGGTGTTTGCAAATATACGGTCGAGTTGGCTTGTTGGTTGAACTCTCGATGCGTACACCCAAGGATCGGTTCCTTTCTCTCTTCACATCAGGCTCAATTCCTTTCTCTCTTCTTCCGTGAAACCGAGTATTTCTAGGTTTTAGTATACATTTGTTGATATATAACCTAGTGCACTTATGATGATAGGTACAAATGAAAATACATAGTAAGGTTACAAGAGTTGTAAGTTCCGCATTAATTCGCCATAAACGTTCACTTTTTCGTGGACCTTTGATTGTACATTCACATCTGCAGGCCAGTTGACCTCTGCGGCAGTACATGACTTTTGTCCACTGTCCCACAAAACAACATCAGGCCTGTTAAGTTTCTATTTGGGTGTTCTATCGATGCTCCTTCTTTTTAACGGTGTGAATACATGCTGGTTCTGAGATGCCATTGATGTATACGTCAAGGCAGTCCTTCCAACGGATAGCTTTGTAAATAGTCTTTGCCTTAGAAATATGTCATACGTAGCGGCAGATAGTATTTTATAAGCATTTTGGGGTATCTGCTAATGATGTGAGTGATATCTTCTACACTGGTATAGCAGAGCCGATATTCTTTTATCACGGTGTGGATA
>NC_069009.1:10579186-10584307 GCF_001194135.2 Octopus bimaculoides
GGTAAAGAAAGAATGCATGGACAATTTCATAGGGATGTTGAAGATAAGATAGACAGAGAATAAAATGGCTGTGGATGACTGAAAGTGATTTAAAACCGGAAACGGAGGGAGGGTCTAATCGGTGCTGCCCAAGAGCAAGTACTAAGAACAAACTACATAAAATACAGAATAGACAACACACCAGGAAGTGAGAAGTGCAGAATCTCTGAACAAAATTGTGAAACTGTATAGCATATTACCAGCCAATGTATGCCACTAGCCCAAAATGAATATATGAGACGCCACGACAATATAGCAAGGATTGTCCATTGGACACTTTGCAACATGTATAGACTTGACAGGAAAAAATTGGTACGATCACAAACCCAAAGGCATCATGGAAAATGATAATGCAAGGATACTGTGGCATTTTATGATTCATTGCAACCATGAGAAAAAGAAAACTGTACTTAGAGACTGCAAGAGAAGGAAAGCTAACTTTTCCATGCAATGGATCGATAAGCGTAAGTCGTACGATATGACCCCACATTGTTGGATTATGGAATATATGAACCTATTTGGTATTGTATTAGATGCTGTATGGCGAAATGCAGGTCGGATGTGACACCATATAGCATAAGTTTAGGGGTGATAGAAATTAGGAGAAGCATCTTCCATGGCGACTGCCTGTCCACATTCATCTTTGTACTGTTTATGATAACACTAAGACTGATTCGGGGGAAAGTAAAAGGCTAGGAATTAATCCAAGAGCCACCGACAAAATGTCAACCACTTGTTATTCATGGATGACTTCAAACTTTATGGTAGAGATGAATTCCAAGTCAATTGCCTCGTATATAAGGTGTATACGTTCAGAACTGATATCATATTGGACTTCGGACTGTAAAAGTATGGTGTGTTAGTCTTGAAAAGAGGCAAAATCAAATGTATGGACGGGCTAGCGATAGCGTCGTGGGAGATTATAAAACAGATAGAAGAGAGGGGTATACGTACTTGAGGATATTGGAAATAGATAAATTGATGGATAAAGAAATGACAGAAAAATCTAAGGTGGTGTACTTCGCAGACTGAGACTGATCCTTAAGTGGAAATTAAACGGACGGTATAAGACTGAAGCTATCAACACCTGGACGGTTTCACCACTTAGATATGGAGGAGGGGTAATCACATGGACAGTTGAGACAGAAAGACAAGGAAGTTGCTGACTAGGTATGGGTTACTCCACCCAAAAAGTGACACGGACAGACTGTGTGTACCAAGAAAAAAGGCGGAAGAGGATAGATTGGATATGAACACAGCATTAGAGCAGAAAAAAACAGCGGTTCAATATTTCATTTTATTGAAAGTAAAGTTACTTTGGTGTCTACATTTTCCTCTTTCATCGTATGTGTTTAGTAATTCGTCTCTAGACTGTAGCAGTTCCATAAATTCTGTTATACATTACAAGCACATTTTATTCCCAATATTTTTAGAGCGAGCTCTACCTATTATACTCCAACTAAGAGTGTACTCTCTTTTTCTAGATGTCAATTCCCATATATATTTACTTAAACCTGTTGATCATGTCCCCACTGCATGATATGCTGATGTGGAATACATGGTATATATTCTCCCTAATGAAATTCATGTAATGCTAAATGTTGTGTACCTGGTCGATTTGGAAACTCGATTTCCTCACATTATTCAAATATATATATATATATATATATATATATATATTTGCAGGTGTATATATAACAATTTCTAGTTCTCTTTCTTCTCATTTGTCTCTTTCTTATTTACCAAAATCTAATCGTTTTCATTTTCCTTCTTCTCATCCTCCTCTCTTGTACTGAGTCTTTTACTCATCGTCATCATCATCATCATCATCATCATCATCATCATCATCATCATCATCATCATCATCATCATATCCACAGTAGCAGCACGTCAGTGCAATCACCAACAACATCACCACCAACCAACGACCATATAATGAATAGCATGATCATTACTATCATTAACCTTTATGATGACTGTCACCACCTGTATCATCATGTACTTACACATCATTATCATCATCTCCTTCATGGAATTCTAAACCTTCCACTCTTTTTTAATCTTCCTACATCTAATGACCGAGACACAATAAATGTTATATCTAGTCTTTTCTCTATTATTTATTATGTGTTCTCGTTTATCTTACAGAGATCTACGTGGAAACAATATCTCGACTATTAATCCGGGAACATTGAAAAATCTTTTCCGCTTAGAGGATTTGTAAGTTGAATCTGTTTTGCTGATACTATTTCCTTGACCGTATATTGCTAAATAATTAATGACTTGCCATCTTTTTTGCTCTTATCAAACTCAGATTTTCTCCTTTTATGTGTCTATAAATGTGCATGTGAATGTATTTGAAGATATGAAAATTTGGGGTTTACATCATTGATTCGTGTTATGTGTATAAGTGTGTGTATGTGCATGTGTATATTTCTGTTTGTGAGTGAGCGGAAAATTATGCGTTCCTTTAATTTTCTTCGTTCACGCCATCATTGATTTACCTTTTCATGTTCGTGACAGTAAGTAAGTAGACCATAAGTCATTTGCTTTGCTCTTCCAAAGAGGTCGGTTGTATTCTGCCAGAAAGGTACTGAGTCAAAATCACGGCTTCGGAAAAAGCTACAGCTGTTCGAATGAGAAAATGGCTGATAGAAATTTAAGAATATATTGAATATATTGAATGTAGTGACACGATTTCCTGTGCCCCACCGAATTTTATGAGCTGCCTCCACATAAACCTATTTCTATGTGAAGGAAAGGCTGATGCAATGAATACCGTATACATACGTCTTGTAGCCTGCAGCTTTGACATTTTAAAATATTTCTCTAATTTAATGTATATAACTGATATAAAACAAAGCAATTGTTTCACAATGCACCACATGCATCTCACTAAGGCAGATGTAAATAAACTATTCATCCCACCTTTCTCGTCACATGTCATCGTGAGGTGTTGTAGTTCTACCCAAATCAGTTTTTTCATCACATGTGCAGCCAAGAAATCCTTCACCGCTTTCCAAATCTATATTTTACTGCCCTGGAGCGTTTAGCGTACCGAAATTCTCGCTAACGCAATACCTTATCACGATTAAGCAAGAATTGTCCGAGGCTGCTGATGGAATGCTTCAACTTCCACACAAAGCCACGTCGCTCAAGCACAATAAAGGTCTTAGCCATTTCCAGAGAAACCCGCTTACTTCCTTCCGTTTAATGTGCATATTGAAATTTGATATACGGAGAACTGCCAAATAGTCCATGACAGATGCTCTATTGGTAACTCCAGGTTTCAAAATTTCCGGCAGATATGACTTGTCTGTTGTCGATAGTCACCTTTCGGATTCTTTGTTGCTGTTACCGATGGATTTTGTCGTAACTATTCAAGATATTTTTACGATACTCAATCCCATTATGACAGATATTTAGGTCAGAATTGCGACTACGAATGCTTCCTCTTCATCCATATAACTCAGTGTAGAGGTTCTAGTTTAGCCTTCACTCATCTTTCATCATATGTACTTGGGTGGTGTTGAAGTGTTTATCTTTCAACACACCTATTTCAAATTGAAATTTAAAAATTCGATGAGAGTCTGGTTGTATTGGCTCTCATTAATTGTTTCTGTTTTCACCACCATACTAACCCTCTCGTTATATATCCGGTTTGTCATTTCTTCTTAGTTCCAGTTCATCTGAAAAATTACCCAGTCCACCGAGCAAATTCCGTTGTATAGCGCTGCATTCCAATTTCATTCGAAACGCTTTCGTTACTCATCTTCCGCTGACGTATCGTGGAAGTAGCAGCCCCTCGTGATCAAATAATTTTTATATGGAATATATCTGTGTCTCACCAAATATAGCATCAACAGAAAACGCTAAACTCTTTGCAAAAGCCTGGGATAAAAGCCTTCAACTTCGTAGTTGGCCAACTTACGGACTTGATAATATTTATCAAAAATATTATGTTCGAGTTCTTTGTCAACATTGCGGTGAGCACGATTGTAGTCGGGTTGAGTCTTTTTCCGTTCTGATTTCCTTTGTGGTAGACACCTGCCATTCGACTCTCGACTATTTCTGGGACATAAATATAAACCACCGAAGATGGATCATCAAGCCCTGGCGACATCTTACTCGTGATGTCTGTCCCTGCGTCTCCAATTCCGCAGCTGTTTCCCGCTTTTTGCAGAAACGCAAACCACTGTCACAAAACAAGCAAAATGGCTCAAACAGACTGCAAAAAAAGGAACGGACACAAATAAATTGAGGAGCAATGGAGCCAGAAGCCTCTGCATATACTTCAAAGTCAAAATACAGATGCAGATCAGGCAATAACCCATCAGAGGTATGGCTAAAGTACTGATCGGTTCAATCATGTTACTTGCATTCCGCTCTGTCTTGAGTATTGCCTCTACTCTGCGATAACATTCTCTTCTGATCCTTTCTCTGATTACTGAAATTTTGATTCTGTCTCCTTTAAATACCCCAAGGTATTTGCAGCTCTCTGCCAGTTTTAAATGTTTACAACATTCTGCTGGTCAAGATTAACACTAGGTGTTTCTGCCATTTTCCCTTTCATAAAGATAATTTTTGTTTGCTCATTTATTCAGGCCAAATTGCATCCTAATGTTATCACTGAACGTTTTATACTATCACTAGTAAACCCTGTTGTTGTTGGTCAAAGCCCTGTAATTGTTGGTTAAATACCTGTAGTGGTTGGCCATTATTATTATTATTATTATTATTATTATTGTTCAGTAATTTTATCCTTTCCTGGAGACTTCCATTTGCTTGACCTCCTGAGAGCAGATCTTATATCTTCTACCTTGACCCCCTCCCACTTTTGCTCCTCTAAGGAGTCTAGGTCTGTAGATATTCTATCAATCCAAGGGGCCTTTTCATTGTGTGTTTTATCTTCTGCCCAGATTTTATTCCAAAATTCTTGCACTTCTTGTTTTGATGGGACAGAGTTTATTGTTACTGGTGTTTTCCCTATCTTCCTGTAGACATTTTGGGGGTTATTTTTGAACATGTTATTATCTCGGAAGAATCTAACACGCTTTTCATACCTTGCTATGCGGGCAGCTT
>NC_069009.1:10587784-10592161 GCF_001194135.2 Octopus bimaculoides
TTCTCTTCCTTTATGTTTTCTTTCATTTGTGTGTGTTGTATCCTATGTAGTTCATTGATTCCTAATAATTTGTATGGCTGGCTTTCGTCTAGTTCTCTTATTGCATTGGCTTTATCTAGTGTTATATTGCTATTTTTAACTAATTTTTCTCTGTTCAGGGTTGCTTTAGCACATTTTTCTAATCCGAATTTCATATTTATTTCCTTGGTAAAGCCGTGTACTGTCTGTAGTAGTGTTTCTAGCTCTTTGTCATTTTTAGCATATAATTTTAAGTCATCCATATATAAAAGGTGGCTGACTGTTTTTCCATAACATTTGTATCCGCATCCAGTTCTATTTAGTAATTCAGTTAAAGGTGTGAGTAACAGGCAGTTCAAGAGTGGAGAGAGCGTTTCTCCCTGGAATATTCCTCTTCTAATGGGGATGGCTTTCGTTTTCACGAGTCCCTGTTTTGTTTGGAGCTGTAGCACTGTCTGCCATTTATTCATAGAGTGCCTTATGTACTTTATAATAATTGGTGCCACCTTCTTTATGGCTAGTGTTTCCAGAATCTACGCGTGGGGAACACTGTCAAAATCCTTTTGGTTGTCCACCCAGGCCATACTGAGGCCTTTCTTCTTTCTGCGATATTATTGCAGTACAGTCTTTGTAGATCGTAGGGAGACAGGTTATTGGTCTATAGTTTTGTGGTTTCTCCGTTTCCGTGGATTTGGGAATTAAGCTGTTTTTCCCTTTCGTGAGATATTCAGGCATTGTCTCTGGGTCTGCTAGTATGTTGTTAAAGATTTCTGCCAGATTTTTGTGCATTCCTGTCAGGTGTTTTAACCAGAAATTGTGGATCTTGTCGTGTCCAGGTGCCTTCCAGTTGCTTAGTCTTTGCATTGTCTGGGTGACCTCTTCAGTTGTTATAGGGGGCCAGAGTTGCTCAGGTGCTAAGTTCGTTGTTTTAATGGTACTTTTCTGAGGTTGTTGCTTTACCGACCATATTTGTTTCCAGAATTCTTCCAGTTCTTCTGCTGTTACTGCTGCAGTAATGTCTACTTTATTTTTACTCTGTTCTTGGTAGAGTATTTTTGGGGTTGGATTTGAACTGTTTGTTTTGTTCAAAGAAACGTTGGCGTTTCTCATATTATTATTATAATTATTATTATTATAATTATTATTATTATTATTATTATTATTATTATTATTATTATTATTATTATTATTATTATTATTATTATAAATTTGATGTTTAAATTGTATTAGTACCAGTCGACTCCGAGCTTCACCCACAGACATCGAGACACATAAAGTTAAAATTTCGAGTGGGTGATATACCTATGGTGCTCTTATTTGGTTTTCCACAAAGTAGTTTTCTAGAGAATGTTCAAGAAATCAAGAAAATTATTATAATTTTCTTTCTAAATTGCAAATTACATAGACAGTATTTTACGTAGGTCATGGGCAGTGCCCACGAGCACTAATTTCCGAGTTTTGGAATTTCTGGCATGCTTATATTGTCTGCTATCTGAGATAGGTAGCAATAAATCTTACGGTACCTACGTTTAGCGGTATTGTTTTAGTCTTCAGGTCCCATATTTTGACAATTTCTATTTAAAAATCTTTATACTTGCTGAGTTTTTGGTAGCTCTTGACTGATACATTTATGTCGATTGAGACATTTATATCAATGAGAAGGCACCATTTTTGCCTGAAGTCAATCAATTTAATGTTTGTCTATTCACATCTATCTTTCTCTCACTTTGAATGGTGAAGTTCCAGAGGTGTGAAATGTGGTCAATTTCAAGCACAGGAGGTGGTTTGTGTTCCGACCAGATTTCATCATAGGGCAAGTCCAAGTTTTTTGCAAACTACCCAGTTGATATGCTGTGCTGCTCTATCCCAGCTGTTGAGACACTCTGTGGGAGCAAAAGGACTGCAAATGGAGACAACATGATCAATGGTTTCATTTGCTTGTTCACATACACGACATGTTGCACGACTGCCTTTCTTCAATATGTTCACCTGGTAGCTCCTTGTAGGTAGGCATTAATCATTGGCTGTATGATTAATCCCCCTTTTCCTGATTTGAAGCTAGAAGACGTTAACCATTGACTCTAACTTCGGCATTTTTAGCTCTCTGGGTATTTACCATTAAGAGGATTTTGTCCTTATCAGTAAGAATATCTAAGGCAGCTGTTTTACTACGGGTTTTCATTCGCTTAGTTTTTATTGTGCTTGTATCCTGTACATCTAATTCTGGGATTTGTTGTGTTTGGAATTGATTTAGATATTTCCGTTTTGTTACTGAGTATGGTGTTTGGAATTGATTTAGATATTTCTGTTTTGTTACTGAGTATGGTGTTCTCTTGTTTTCGTACTTTATAACGAGTTTTATCGTCCAATCACCAGAGTTTGTCAGCAAGGTGTTTTGGCGAATTGTGAAAATCTTCATTTTAATTCCATTCGTGAAAGTCTGCGATTACGCTCTTTTCTTGGCAGGTAAAATCTGTCTATATCTGCCTTAGTGTGGTGCATTTTATGCATTGTCAACAATGTCAGAAATTGCCCATTTAAGAATATTGAAACTGTACCTCAAGACCAATATGGCTAAAGTATAGATCACTTCAATCTTCATTCTTGCATTCAGCTCTGTCTTGAGAATTGCACTTACCCTGCGATGGAATTTTCTTCTGAACCTTTCCATCATCATTGAATGTTTGATTCTATCACATTCAAATACCTGTAACTGTTTGTACCCATCCGCTGGATCTAACTCTTTTACGACATTTTGTTGGTCAAGATTATCGTTGGATGTTTATATCATTTTTCCTTTGATTAAGGTAGCTTGTGCACATTTGACGAAGCCAAATTTCATTCTGATGTCATCCCTGAATTGTTTAACAATTGGTAATAACCTAGTAGTTGGTCATTTTTTGCAACGAGCATTAAATCGATCCATGTTTAAGATATGATTTATATTTATATGAAACATTTTATATCGTATGAAACATTTTATATTATACAACCTTGAGCAATATCGAGAGAGTTATTAAGGTTGTGCACAAGAGTAGCGGTGATAGCCGGTCGCCTTGGAAAATGCCAAATGAAATTCTTACATCTTTTGCCTTGAGATATTCATTGGCACTATTCAAAGTAAGTGTGGTTCTTCATGAACTCATACTTACAGACAAGACGTTTCGCAGAGTAGGTGCTATTTTATAAATTTACATACGATACTTAATCCAGCTAAGTGGCAGTGTATCAAAAGCGATTTTATAGTCCAGACTATCGACAAATTCATGTGTCGTGATTGACAATATCCTTGGTTATTTACAGGTGTTGGGCAAAATAATGTAAACACCTTAGAATTAATTTTAATATGGTGCTGCTCCCGACGAACAGTTTTTTGTGGAAACTGGGTTCTGCAGTAATTTTGGGAGCCGTACAGGTTATCGGTCTATAATGTTTTGGTTTATTTGTTTCTTCAGTTTTTGGAAGTAGGAATGTAACACCTTTAACTAACCAATAGGGAATCATACTAGGTTGTTGCAAAACATTTTACTGAAGTGTTATTAGCAATGCATCATTCTCCGGGAAGACATTCAAACAGAAGTTAAGATTTTTAAAATTTTCCTGGAGACTTCCATTTGCTTGATTTCCTGAGAGTTAATCTTACATCGTCTCCCTTTACACTCTCCCACCTTTGATTTTCTAATGAGTCTAAATCAGTAGATATTTTATCAACTCAAGAGACCCGTTTATTGTATGTTTTCCTCATTCCCAATTTTCATTCCAAAATTCCTGCACTTCTTTCAGAGAAGAGACATTACTGTATCTGGTATTTTCCCTATCCCTCTGCAAAATATTTTGGGGTTGTTTTTTAACATGTTTTCCGTGAAGAATCTCACGCGTTTTACAAACCGTGCTATGCTTAATAATGTCTATGGTTGTAACGATGTCAAGAATGGTTTTTATATTCTACTTTACCATAAATTTTCGATAGTAAGCCTTAAGAACTTATTATTTCCCCTTGACAAATTTTCATTATTTTCTCTTGGTTATTTAATGACAGGCGTGGAGGGCCATCTGTTGGAATATGTCGGTTGTAGGGTATTTCCGCTCCTGTGTTTCGGGAGGTATTGTACAAATACAAAGCAAAAGACAACCATATACTGATAATAATGACGATGATGATGATGATGATGATGATGATGATGATGATGATGATGATGATGATGACGATGAGGATGAGGATGATAATAATGATGATGATGATGAGGTTGATGATGATACAAATAAATTCCCTGAGGCAGCACCAGGCAATGGCTCTCATGGCTTTTCATCTTAACTGATTGGAAGTGTTAACATGCACATTGTTTTGTCTTGATATAA
>NC_069009.1:10597968-10600245 GCF_001194135.2 Octopus bimaculoides
AAGTTCCCTATAATGTCCCCCTTGTTTGGGTCCTTTCTTAGGAAAGCCACCACTCCTCGACAAACAAAAGCAGGAATTCTCCCGTTTTGTTGCCAGTTGCAGTAGACGTTTACCAAGACGCCCGCAAAAAGTCTGGCATTGACGTATAAAGCTCGTAAGGCAGACCATCCAAACCCGGTGATCTACCTCTCGTGCAGCCTTTCATCGCTTCCCAGGCAGATATGGGTCCTTTGCAGCACTCGGCTTCGCTGGTCGAGAGTTGCGGCAGGCCGTCTAGGTACACACCGAAGTCTGTCCCGTCGTCCGTACTACCGTTCGTCCCGAACAATTGAGCAAATTGCTGCTGAAAGGCCGCACACATCTGCTCTGTTGCCACGCTTCGCCTCAGACACGCGGGCCCATCGAGCAGCCATAGTCCCGTCCCCAATTAACTAAAGTGCTTTAGCTATGACAACGAAGCCTTCATACTTGGCATCAGAGTGTTGGTCGAGGGCCAACTTCGCTGCTAACACGTCGGGTGCGATGTCTGTCCTAAGAGCCTCGTCTAGTTTGTTAACTAAATCCCGCTCTGTTTTCTTACGTTCTACAGCTAGAGCCTTACTAAACCTAATTGATTCTGCTCTAATTGCCCGCTTCAGGGCGAACCACCAGTTGTTATTGATGATTGCCCCGGTTAAAGCCCTCTTAACTAATAAACTAATCCGTTCTCTGTAGGCTTTGCACGCCGTTAACGACGCGTTTAGCTTTCAGTAACCGAGACCTTGTCTATGGAGCAGGTTGGCGAGGCTCTTGCATCCCCCTTTCCTATCAGATGCTCCCGCACCTACCCTATCGATACGTTCGTCTAAGACAGTGTTCCAATCGCCAACTAGCACTAAAGCGCGAGAAGTACTCAGGAAAACCTCCATACGTTTGATATAATCCGACTGCCCTGCTCCTGTCGGAGCGTAGGCAGCAAGTAGTCTGAAGGCAGCGCCGTCACTACTATCGACGTCCAGGATCACCAAATTACCTTCTGGATCCAGGAAGACTGCCCTTATTTTCAAGTCCAGGCCTTCCCGAAATAGCACCCTAGTACCCCCACCACCGGCTCCCGGCCGACACGGAGATAGAAAAATCTCGTATCCGCCAAAAAGTGCTACGAGTTCCTGCGGGTTGGAGAGCCTGGTTTCGCTAATGGTTGCTACATCTACACTGTAAGACATCAGGTCGTTCAACAGGTGACCTTGTTTCCAAGGCGACCCGAGGCCTCTCACATTTATGCTTCCGATTCTGAGAATTAACATGTTTTTTTTTTTAAAGGAAAGTATTAGAGGAGAAAAGGCTCTACTTACAGTTTTCTGGTGGGGTGGCTCCCCTATGTTTCCGTGTGGGTGTTTCCACTAAATTTCTATAAAGTCTTTGGAAGACACTTCTCCCTAGCGACACAACATCATTCGCAAAGTTTTCTTTTATTTTATTGAAGTTTTCTTTGGTTATTTTTAGTGCTTGTATGTGTGCTGGTGGTGCGTTGTATAAGGGTATAATGAATTTTGTGATAATAATAATAATAATAATAATAATAATAATAATAATAATAATAATAATAATAATAATAATAATAATAAGCACCCCCACCAGAAATGATCAAACTCTGGCTGCCCAGTACTGGCTGAGAAGGATTATATTCACAAACACTACAGAGTTGGGACCAATATACACTGGAAGCTATGCCATCACTATAGAATAACAGTAGAAAAAATGGTATAGACACATCCCAGAAAATGACACAAACATCACAAAACAAAAATAGTCTAGGATACGCCAATAAACACAGAGAAATACTAACATCCCGGATATAGTTGCCTAAGACCACGTAGAGCAGAAATGCTTTCTAATCGATGTATCAATACAAACAAAGGAGAAACTTTGAGAACGATTTGGAAATAGAGTAACAGCACTACTACGCACCACACACTTCCTACGAAAATCACTTTCAATAAAGCGAAAGTAAGAGCACCGAAACGAAATACATCATATGCGCAAGGCACACAGATCTGCGTTCGGTAGTGCAGTGAAAGCCCGTGATTAAAATAAGACTACTGAATAATAAGGATAATAATAATAATAATAATATTAATAATAATAACTCGAATGTGGAATCTAAAAACAGAAACAATTCCTATCATAGTAGGTGCCTTAGGTATAATAAAAAAATATTCAGACAAATACATAACAAAAACACCAGGACTTACAAGTATATATAACATACGGAAAATTGCAATACTGGGCACTGCA
>NC_069009.1:10602503-10603982 GCF_001194135.2 Octopus bimaculoides
TTAATAATAATAACTCGAATGTGGAATCTAAAAACAGAAACAATTCCTATCATAGTAGGTGCCTTAGGTATACTAAAAGAATATTCAGACAAATACATAAAAAAAACACCAGGACTTACAAATATATATAACATACAGAAAATTGCACTACTGGGTACTGCAGACATTCTACGCAAAACACTTTCAATACAGTAACCATAAGAGCACCACAGCAATCCACAGCACATACCCAAGGCGTACAGAGCTGCGCTCGGTAGTGAAGTGAAAGCACGTTATAAAAATTAAACTACTGAACAATAATAATAATAATAATAATATTGTGCAACGCTCAAGAGAAAAGCTTTTAAAACAAACCACTCAAATATCACATTGCACTGACTCTCCACAGTGTATGGCGTACTCTGAGAAGGGAGAATGTATAAGCCACATTGTGAGTGAGTGCTGTAAGCGTGGAGAACACACATATAAAATGAGTCACAACAATGCGGCTAGATATGTCCGCTGGTTGTTGTGCGGTTAAACAAACGTGGAGAGAATCGAATAATGGTATGAACACAAGCCAGAGGGAATAATGGAAAGGAGCATTTCAAAATAGTCTGGGCTTTTAACATGCAATGCAACGAAAACATAGATGCGAGACGACCAGATATCTTACTTATCCATAAAGATGAAATAGAACTTAAGATAATAGATATTGCAATAGCAGACGATTCGAGTGTGAAATGTAAGGAAACAGAAAATATTGAGAAATCCAGTTACTACGGTTATGGTGCATGAGCAAACTTATGGTGATACCAGTGGTAATCGTGGCCTTAGGAACAGTTTCCAAGTGCTTTGAAAACATATTAAGAATATTGGATCTGTTGTCAAGTTCGAGACGATCTAGAAAACAGCATTGTTGTGTACAGCTGGCTTTCTTATGAGAGTACTGTCTCTTTGAGTCACAGAAGAAGGCACTAATTGAAATATTTGGTAATTTGTTGTTGGCTACTTTCAAGTAAAAATAAACGGTAATTAAGAAATATCGAGTGTTTCATAATAGACGTTGAGGATGATAATAATAATAATAATAATTATGATATTTCATTTTATTGCCGTCATGGGTTACAAAACTCGAAGAAGTAGAAGATAAAAGTAAGTTGCGGGTTTTTATATAAACGTGTAAACAATAATAAAAGATCAATTAACAACAAAACCGGTCAATAAATAGGAAACATACTAAGATTGTCCAAGAAACTCCATACATAACGCAACTCATTAACTACCATTATATTTCCAACGAACTAAACAGACTATAGGCGATAGGTCAGCCTTCCTCGCCACATGCACCCACTTCCCAAACAATTGATTCGAAAGTTGGGCAGCACATCTATCTCAACCGTCACGTTTCTTTTCAAATGATATTTTATAAGTTTATAAGGGCTGAACGTCTTCCGCACAGCGCTAGCCATTTCGCCATCGCTTTTTATCGTTCTTCTC
>NC_069009.1:10604308-10605283 GCF_001194135.2 Octopus bimaculoides
ATGATGAACCATGTGAGTAGGAATTTGTAATGGATAGATCTGTTTGATAAGGCATATATCTGAGCATCATCTATCAGAGCATCGACGACACGCGCCAACCTTTCTGATTACAGGTGATCCCAAATCGTCAGATCTGCAGTTAGGAGGGTTGCGGCCTGAACATTTTAAAACATTACCCCCGTTCTAGTTCATTCAAAGCAGCGCCACCACACCCCTTTTAGCAGGGACCAGATTACTCCCATTTTGCTATCCGTTATTGTAGAGACCCTCGAATGTATCTGGCAGAAAAAAAAATATATCATTTGAGGCAGATCATCCTGCCCCTGTGGCATCTACATCGTTCATCTAGTCATCGATTCTCGAAATTTGTCAGAGGCTACCTGCCACTTGTAGAACTTTACTTTTTCATTCAATGCAGTAAAGTGCATACCCATCCGCGATTCACTCACCTCAAGGATTATTTGGGCAAACCCCTCCAGAAAAACTACAAATATCTACTTCGAATAAGGTAGCCATCGCCCCTACAGATTCATCAAAAGAGAAATTGTAGCTATTTATCGTCTTGTAGCTCACTCTCCCCAGCTCTTCCTTCATTCCATCATATCTCAGACTACGATACCTGGCATATCTTTTCAACATTCCACAACGGTAAATCTCACCGCCAGCTCATCAATCGCAGAAGATTTTCTAGATTACCAGTTAGCCTTGATTCTACTCTAGAACGAGTTTTCATTATTTCATTACAAAATCTAATCCATTCTTAACTCATAGCTCTTTTCAGGTTTAATCCTCATTGGTAATTCACAATTGATCAGGTCGAATCATGTAACTATTTATTTAAATTGCATTATGCAAATTTCGAGCGCTGGGAAAAAAGCACTCAGTTTCCGTTGACCATATTTCTAACTATGAAACCTAACATCGTTGATCGTATAACAAACATTTCTAATCTTCGTAGCCGACAAATTTGGATGA
>NC_069009.1:10605383-10606649 GCF_001194135.2 Octopus bimaculoides
GGGGGGGGGACCATGTAGATGCAACGCATATCTAAGCTGTACATCTTGTACACTACAGCTTTGACATCGTAAAATAGTCCATTGCGACGATCTGTGAACTTGATACAAAAATACGCAATTTTCTCGAAATTCACAACTTGCAGTACCATTATACAGATGTAGTTAGATTATACATCTCACAGCAGAATGGGGGAAATGCACTGATTCTTTTGAAGCTGTCTTTAATGACAACTGTATAAAAAAAGGCAAAGTCTGTCTATAAGCGTGAAAGTAGTAAGGCATGCTCACCATTCTGTAACAGCAACCTCCTAACACTTCCCTGTCACTGTCGTAACGAAGCGTTTCATTATTACCAAAATCTCCGCAGTGCACCACTTTCACGTCGCGGATAAAAAATAATTCTCTCCGGCTGCAGATGATGTATTTTCTATACAAGGCCACATTGACCAGGTACAGAGCAACTCGCAGCCATTTTCGCAGAAACAAGTCAACTCCCCTGTAACGAAGTTATTGTGACGAACGGCCAATGAGTTTGGGAAATATGGCATATTGGTAAATTCAGGACTTAGACATGACTTGATCAATGTAGATAGCCTTGCTTCTGATTCCTAGATGGCTTCCTGATGGATTATATGTCACACTGGTTACGTTAAAAAATCCTTTCCTAGGATTTTCACTCGCGTCTAGGTTATGGATGGTAAATGAACACGACAGAGAAGTAATCACTTCACCTAAGAATACCTATTTTGACTTGGCGGCCTTGAGACTCATGTGAGTCCAAGCCATCAACTGCCTAAGAGTTTTTGTGCTCTTCCAGTCCATGATGGCATAGTAGGAGTCTCGGTAGAGTAACACCGTCCCATCGAGGAAGACCCTTCATTCTCTAAGGTAGTTGACGAAGCGCTTCATTGTGTGTGTTTGCTAGAATGCGACGTTACTCTCGCAACAAGGGAATCCAGCCATTTCCAGAGGGACAAGCTGACTCTCCTGCACTGTAGATATTTCGATCTTAGCTATTTTCATAGGAACCCGCCAACTCATATTCATGGTGGATGTCGGAATCTCTTATATGAAGAGTGACCAAATATCCCCCGAAAAATCCGATATTGGTAAAGCCAGTACTGAAAATTGCCAGGAAGATGTGACGTGGCAATTTGTACTCCAAGGCTTGCGGTTACTTCTTGGCTACATTTATATCTTTGTATTGGATGAGCATTGAGGAGAAAGAAACCATATACACTACGTACTACTATTACTATTATACGA
>NC_069009.1:10606749-10609595 GCF_001194135.2 Octopus bimaculoides
ATAATAATAATAATAATAATAAAGCCAGTATCCAGTACCAGGCAGTGGCTATCATGGCTTCCTATCTTAATTGATTAGAAGTGTTATCATGTAGTTTGTTTTGTCTTGGTATAATAGATGGGCTACAGCAAATATTCTGCTTAATACCACAGATTTGCTTGTCAGTTGTTTGACCTTAACCAGTTGAGCATGTCTCTTGGTGGCTGATCATATGTGCATCTCTGATCACGAGCAGAAATAGTGGGGGAACATCATAGCCATGTGTTGCGAGAAGTTCTTTGGAGTTTGAATAATTCACCTTTAGAAACATGGGTGTTTTGCTCAACCCCCTTAAACAAACCTTATTCAGGGACCTTTTGAGCGGGATGGGCTACTCGACCTGAAAAAAAGTCTAACTGGGCCCGACCTGCGATGTCATGCGCTGTTTATCTTGATATGAGATCACCATGTTGTGCACATATGGTTGTGATGCATGTGTCTGGTGTACCCTTATCAGATGGGTAGTCATGATGGGTACACTGGGCTTTGTATATTTTACCCCAGTGTCACTTTGATGGCATGCACTGCTCTCTCACTCAATAATAATAATAATAATAATAATAATAATAATAATAATAATAATAATAATAATAATGATAAAATAAAATTTTAAAATTAAATAATAATGTAAACTTAATTATAATTTAACTTTACTTAAAAATCAAAGAAAATTTCAAACAGTACACCAAATCGCTTATCCAATGGTTATAATGGAAGCGCGCCTGTCAGGAATCTGTCAGCCTGACGACGAAAAATTTTCAAATGACAGTATATCTTCTCCGAATAGGAACCTGGAATGTCACTTAAACGGGATTTGTCCCCAATTAAGTCCCCAAAGTTCACCACCACAACGACCACAAAATCAAAAATGTAAAAAAACTAAATGAAACCGGGAAGAACATAAAGAAGTAATCTACACTTATTGCTTTGCATTAAGTAGGCCAACCCAAGAGAAACACACTGAAAACTCCTACAGAATTTGGAGGAGCCGGAGTCCAGGTAGCAGACCAAATCTAGATGAAAACAGATTAGCAAATGTTAGAAGAGATATCCTTAGAAATACCAGACTCACAGATTCATAATTAACCTCTATTAAAAAAAGTGGTAGGGAATGACCTAAATAGAAGTCAGAAAAGAAATAACGAAGCAGAGGAGAGGAATGTTGGACCACAAGCATTGACTGAAAGACGACCATCTGCCGAAACCACTCAAGAGCCCGAAGAAAAAGAAGAATATGATGACCCTATGAAAAACAGCCAGGAAATTGATGTCGAAACAGAATTTGAAAACCACATATTTGCTGAACAACACAGAAAATCGATTATTGAAATGAAGAAGGAAGTTCTGAATAAGGTTGCAGTTGTAGGGCATACAAATATGAATGATAGGGAACCACTCCATAAACTCCCAAATGCACACCAACATAAAACGCAAATAAAAATTGGCAACTGTGTTACACAAGAGATCATACAACAACTAAAACCCGATCTTAATAAGTTAAATGAAATTATTTACTCTGTTGCTAAGGTAATCGAAAGACGCTGTTTAACACCCAAAAAGCCAACAATACCAAATTCGAAAAGAAAATCAAACCGGAAGAGTAGAATTGGAACTGAGATTGAATCGTTGCGAAGGGAGATATCAATATTAACTGAGCTAATATCTGGAAATGATATAAGATCAAGAAAAGGTAGGACGATCGTGAGAAAATATGGACTCTCAACAGCAGAAGAACTAATGTCAATGAATGAAACACTTAAACAAAAAGTTCAAGCAAAAGCTCAGAGAATACGCAGATTTTAGAAAAGAATCAAATTCTACAAGCAAAATAAGATGTTCAAATCCAATGCCAAATCATTTTACAGGGAGAGAGGGAAAGAAAAAATGACCATTGAAAATCCACCCCTAATGGAAGAAGTTGAACACTTTTGGAAAGGGATCTGGAGTTATGAGAAACCATACAATGAAAAAAAGACTGGATCAAACGCACCCAAGAGGCCTACAAAAATCTACAAGAACAGGTATGGGAAGACATCTCAATCGTCGACCTAAGGAGGGCACTAACGAAGGCTCATAAGTGGAAATTCCCTGGTACTGATAGAGTACCAAATTTCTGGCTCTCATCACTCTCGTCCGCACACAAAATCTTAGTAGTACTATTTAATAGTATTATGAAAGACACAGAAAAAAAACTCCCCATCGGATGGCAAATAGCATTACTTACCTCCTCCCCCAAAATAAAGAAACCAAAGACCCAAACACTCTCGGCCTATAACATGTTTGTCGACTACCTATAATATTTTGACATTTATTCTAGTGGAGAAAACATATACGTTTATGGAAGAGAATAACCTCTTTCCCACTGAACAAAAAGGATGCAAACGAGGCGCATACGGAGGCAAAGATCAGCTCTTAATTAATCGCATGATCCTTGAGAACTGCCATAACAAACGCAGAAATCACAGCTCTTAATGGATTCTTTATATCATTCTAATGGAGTATTGTGCTCAAACAATATTAGCATAAACTGTGGCATTTTCCAAGGTGACTCACTTTCACTACTAATTTTCTGCATAGCACTAATACCACTCTCAAGTGAAGTGAATAGAACAGGGTATGACTATAAAATTGACAACGGGAAAATAAGCAATCTATTTCATATGGAGGATTTAAAGTTATATCGCAAAGAGGATGAAGAGCTTATAGGACTACTACATACTGGATTCAGTGATGATATCGGGATGGAGTTTGGCCTTGAAAAGTGTGCCAAAGCCACTTTTAAGAAAGGGAAACTGGTAAAGTCATGT
>NC_069009.1:10614003-10615217 GCF_001194135.2 Octopus bimaculoides
AAACAAATATGGTCGGTGAAGCAACAACCCCAGAAAAGGACCATTAAAACAATGAACGTAGCACCGGAGCAACTCTGGACCCCTATAACAACTGAAGAGGTCACCCAGACACTGCAAAGACTAAGCAACTGGAAGGCACCTGGGCACGACAAGATCCCCAAATTCTGGTTAAAACACCCGACAGGAATGCATAAAAAGCTGGCAGAAAACTTTAACAACATACTAGCAGAGCCAGAGACAATACCTGAATGGCTCACGAAAGGGAAAACCATCTTAATCCCCAAATCCACGGAAACGGAGAAACCACAAAGCTATAGACCTATAAGCTGTCTCCCTATGATCTACAAAGCCTTTACTGCAAGCACCTGGAAAATAACAACCTGTTTCCAGAAGAGCAGAAGGGATGCTGCAAAGGATCATACGGCTGTAAAGATCAATTATTGATCAATAGCGCCATAGCTGAAGACAGCTCCAGAAGGAAGAAAGGCCTCAGTATGGCCTGGGTGGACTACCAAAAGGCTTTCGACAGTGTTCCCCACACGTGGATTCTGGAAACACTAGCCATAAAGAAGGTGGCACCAATTATTATAAAATACATAAGGCACTCAATGAACAAATGGCAGACAGTGCTACAGCTCCAAACGAAAGAGGGACTTGTGAAAACGAAAGCCATCCCCATTAGAAGAGGACTATTCCAGGGAGAAACACTCTCTCCACTCCTGTTCTGTCTGACACTCACACCTTTAACTGAATAGCTAAATAGAACTGGATGCGGTCACAAATGCTACTGGAAAAAAGACAGCCATCTTTTATATATGGATGACCTAAAATTATACGCAAAAAATGACAAAGAGCTAGAAAGACTACTACAGAGAATACACGGCTTTACCAAGGAAATAGATATGAAATTCGGATTAGGAAACTGTACCAAAGCAACCCTGAAAAGAGGATATAGGATTCACCACCCAAAATCTGACATAGAAAGGCTATATATACAACGCACAGAAGGTGGCAGGGGTCTTATACAGCTGGAAAACTATTATAAAATCACCACCATAGGACTGCAAAAATACCTACTCCAGAAGCAAGGGAAACTAATAAAAATAGCAAAACACGAGCAAAACAAAAAACTGTTTCCAGTATTTAAGGAAGCTGAC
Organism: Octopus bimaculoides; assembly: GCF_001194135.2. Taxonomy (NCBI): domain Eukaryota; kingdom Metazoa; phylum Mollusca; class Cephalopoda; order Octopoda; family Octopodidae; genus Octopus; species Octopus bimaculoides. The sequence continues at coordinate 10,615,161 of NC_069009.1, forward strand.
AAATACAAACAAGAAATCATACTACCTAACAAATACAAAAAAGAAATCATACTACCT
>NC_069009.1:10616447-10619705 GCF_001194135.2 Octopus bimaculoides
ATAGAAAACCGAAAATGCCATTAGATACCGGTTCAGGTGTATCGATAATTAATACATCAATATCGATTAAGATAGGAAGGGCGTTATATAAAAAATACTAAAATATTTCCCTGTGTATCGGGGGAACGAGTTCAATTCTTGGGTGAAATTGCGCTATAAATAAAACTTAAAGAAATGACTCAGAAAAGTAAAATAATTGTATTTAAAAATACAATGAATCTGTTCAGCACAGATTTAATGGAAAAATTCGACCTGTGGGATCCTCCATTGAATACATTATGTAAGAAGGTGAACGTGTCACATTCCGTGTCAGATAATGCGTCGGAAAATTTGAAATTAAAATTAAAGAAGATATACCCCGATGTCATCTCGGAAAGAACTCGGAACGTGTAAAAAAGTCACAGTAAAATGTGAGTTGAAAGAAAATGTTGTTCCGGTGTTCAAACCTAAAAGAAATGTGCCTTTTGTGGCGTTACGTCAAGTTGAGAAGGAACTAAAAAGATTGGAAAACATGGGTGTAATTGAAAAAGTAGACTACTCAGAATAGGTGGCTGCTACTGTATATATGAATAAAGAAAAACAACAAAATAAGAGTGTACTGGGCCAAACTGTAGTACTGGACCAAACCAAACGCATAGCATTTTTATCAGTCCGTCCGTCCGCCGTCCAATGAAGGTGTTGAATGACATCGACTTGCCTCTCGCAGTACCGAGTTGTAAGCTGACCGACTTATCCCGGTTAATTTTTGCCCCTGCCACTGCTTCATATTCCCTTAAGGCCTTACCTACCCACTGTAGGTGTTCGACCCGGGATACGATGACAGTGCGGACTTCTCAACAGATCTTAATGACTGTTTAAAAAATTACACCTCCAAGTTTTCAAATCTAGAAGAAATTTTTGTTAAATGCAATGGTGGAAATTTCTTTGCCGAGCTGGATTTGTCAGAGGGCTACGTCCATATATTGGTGGATGAGCAATTAATACGCATAAAGGTCTGTACCGTTTCAATAAAACTGACATTTGGGGTTAAGGTCGCACTAGCAATATATCAACATGTGATGGACACTATGCTAACAGACTGTGAGTTTGAGGTCCCATACTTGGATCAAAAGTGAATCGAGCGGCCAGCATTTTGAACATATTAAAAATGTCTTGGAAAGAATAAGCGGCAATGGATTTGAAGTAAGTGAAAATAAATACGATTGTTTAAACAAAAATAAAGTAGTTGGACAAGTGATCGATAAAAACGGACGAAAACCAGAATCTTCTAGAGTCGGCCCGATAAAATCAAAGTTCCGAAATCTTCGGATATCACACAGTTGTGTGTGGAACAGTTTCTCTGTCTTGCTCACATCTTAGCCAAGTTGGCGTGGATTAAATAACAAGCCTCTAAAGTTTATTATAAATTGGTAAGATTCCTCAGCTAAATTGCCATGCCAGGGACGTCTGGAAATTATCCATAGGCCCTGGCCCGGCACAAGACAGCATGTTTAATGTCATCGAAACCCATGGTTTCTCCCAGGGTGTCATCACACTTGAACTCTACCGTGCCTCTATAAAATGACGAGGTAGGACCACCGCTGCCGTCTGGGAAAGGAGCAAGAGTGCCTGACGACACTTCACTTGCCAAGCACTCAACTTCGGTCTACGATTACTCCATGGATTCAGTTCACGAAAAGAGGAGAACCGCGGAAGCAACAGACTGACAAACGGAGACCACTCCTGTTCACCGTTCCGGTAGAATCACTGTTGCCTCTGCGCATGCCTGCGCATTTGTAGCCATGGCATACCCTACTAAATAGAGCGCCTTACAAGAGGTCCCCTTCCCATCCACAAAAAGCGGAAGAGCATTTGTTCCAACTAGTTCAGCCACGAATCTGGCCAAGGCAGGACGATTAGGTGGTAGATAATTACAGATGCGATAAACACACCTGTAACCTCTACCCTCCCTTTGAGAGAGAGCTTCTATTACCTGAGTAAGAAAAGCCAACTTGCCCTCACCTAGCGGCATACCTCTCATAACCTTCAGCTTTCACAGCAATGTCTTGAGGGACAAAACATGCAGAAGAGGGGAGAGAGGACATCCTTGCCGTACCGAGCGCTCAATGCTGAACAGTTCCGAAATCAAACAGCACACCCGAACGATCGATTTGATGTTGCTATATAAATTGGTGATCCACCCAAGGAAGGGTGAGCCAAACCCGGCTGCCGCAAAGACCACCACTAGAAACTGATGGTCAACCCTATGAAACGCTTTATATTGGTCAAAATGGGTCATAGCTTTACCATTCCAGGAATTGTACTTACCCTCTCTAAGGTATAGCGTATAAGGTAAAGACTGTCGTGAATTGACCTACGAGGCTTGTACCTCCCAAACAAGTCCACCCAACCTTTTTACTAATTCCTTGGCCAAAATCTTCAGTTCTGTGTAAAGCAGAGTGATGGGCCTAAAATTACCAATTACAGCCCCTTTATTTTAGTCCTTTCTTAGCAGCGTCATAATCCCCTGGCACACAGACTTGGGAATACACCTGTTCTGTTTCCAGTTGGAATAGACGCATGCAAGCAGGTGCCCAAACATGTCTGGCATAGTGTAATACAGTTCGTATCGGCCTTTCACAGCTGGTATCGGCCTCTCGCAATATTCCGCTTCCCGCTCTGAGAGACACGTGAAACCGACGAGTCCGTGAGGTCCTCCCTACGCTCCGTCTCACCACCCCACCGCGCCTCACGAAAAAACTGTGTGAAATTTTCGTGGAACACTTTGCACATCTCGGGCTTGTTTAATGAGTGCTCATGTTGGTCCCTCAAAAGTCTTATTGTTGCAATATTTCCACGTTGAGTGCCTGACACATGGGTCCATCTGGCAATGTTGATTCTCTCTTGTCCCATTTCACGCAACATACTCCTGGCAATGCATCCTTCGTGATTAGCTTTGAGATGTTGGTCGAGTGCCAACCGCACAGCTAAAATTCTGGATGCAGAGCCTGACCGCATTGCCTCTTCTAGCGCCTTAACTCAAACCAATTCTATTCTATTCAATTACTAACTAGATCTTTACTAAATCACATGGACTCAAATGTAATGGCTCTTTAGAGTGCATACCACAATTTGTTGTAAATAATGGTACCAGTCAATGCCCTCATCACTAACTGCCTAACCCGGTTCAGGTAGGCTTCACAGGCCCAAATCGACTTGTTTAACTTCTAGTAACCTGGTCCCTGTCTACACAAACTCTCTAAGTCAAATCTGTACGTT
>NC_069009.1:10621252-10622713 GCF_001194135.2 Octopus bimaculoides
GGATGCCTCGATTACTATTTCTAATCCCTGCTCTGCCAGTTTTGCAGGTGAAATTTTGTTGCATGTAGGATTGTGACCTTGTATTCTAATCCGAATATTAGAGCTACCATAAGCCATGAAACATCAACTTCTGGTGATACTTCTACATTTGTCTTGGAAGTACGTCCTCCAAGATATTTTGCAGGAGAACCTCCTTGTAGGCAATATCAAACTTTTTGGTTTTTATCCAAAAAGTTTCATATATCACAGTTTTCTGTGTGATGTGGATGACTTCCCCGGGCGGGCTAAATTTTAGTACTAGTCTCACCATGAGTAAGTCCTAGGATCGATGTTTTCCAATATACACGGTGCTCCAGGATGACCGAGGTAAAATTGCTGAAGTACTAAATGAACAAATGAATGTGCATATATGTTACATATACATAAACATATATATTTGTTTTTTGTTTTTGTGTGTGTGTGTGTGTGTGTGTGTGTGTATCTGTATCTGTCTGGCGATCTATCTACCTACATATCCAGCTATATATTGATAGATAAATTGATAGAGGGATAGAATGATAGATAGATAGACGTCCCCTGTTTCGGTTTAGTCTTCTTTATCTTTTCCATATTTCTCCCTATCTACTAGTCTTTAATTTTCTTCGTTTTCTCATCCTCCTCTTTTATTATAGTTTTTTTTTTACTTTCTATATCAGCGTCCTTCTCCTCATCATATTCACAATGATTAACTGCAGCCTCAATTATAATCATCATCATCATCATCATCATCATCATCATCATCATCATTGTCGTTGTAGTTAACATCATCATCACCGTGATGAGCATCATCGTCATCTTCACCATCATTATCATCCTTATCACTCATAAACCAGAGCTTCATTGCGAGCAGACGGAAACACTTCACCACCACTAAATCTGTCTACACCTATGCAATCATCATAATCATTATCGCCTTCATCATCACTTAACATTATTACATCACTCATCATTATTTTCATCACATTCTTAACTCATCATTTTCATAGTCATATTCACTTAATTCTTTCATTTATATTTATATTACTTCTATTACTGCATCTAATTTGTTGGACGTAATATTTGAAATTATGACAAATCTCTTCTGTTTTTCAGATATCTAAACAATAATAAAATCGCCAGAATCGAAAATGGGTGGTTTGTAAATCTTCCCGTCTTAAGATATTTGTAAGTTGGACCAGTTTTGTTGATACTATTTCCTTGACTGTATATTTCCACATACTTAGTATCTTTCCATCCTTCTTTCTTAACATTCATTTGCCGCTCTGTATATATGTGAATGTGTACATGTGTGTGACAATGTGCTTGATCATATGTCTTTGGATTCTACATCATCGCTGTTTGGTATTTTGTGTAAAGTGTGTGTATGGGCATGTGTATATGTGTGCATGAAATATGAAGAAAAATATATAGTCCTTTAATGTT
>NC_069009.1:10626691-10627745 GCF_001194135.2 Octopus bimaculoides
ATACTCAGCAACAAAACAGGCAAATGGATATTTAAGTGAATTCCAAATACAAGAAATTCCAGGATGAGACGTACTAGAAGCAAGCACAGAATGTTTTATCATAGCAGCCCAAGATCAATGTCCAACTACAAGAAACTACCAGTCCAACATATCAAAAACGGCCTTAGCCCAACATGTGTATGTCAACAACAAAATGAAACCATTGATCATGTTGTCCCCATGTACAGTCTTCTTGCGCCTACAGAGTATCTCAACAGACATGATAGAGCAGCATCATATATTCACTGGTTAATTTGCCAAAACATGGACCTGCCCCATGATAAAAACCGGTGGGAACACAAACCACCTCTAATACATGAAAATGATCACATTGAACTCCTATGGAACATCACCATTCAAAGTGAGAGAAAGATAGATGCGAATAGGCCAGGCATTATATTGAAAGACTTCAGATAAAAATCCTGCCTCCTCATTTATGACTGTCCCAATCGAAATAAATATATCAGTGAAGACCTAACAAACACTGAGCTATTATAAAGATCTTGAGATAGAAATTGGGCAAATTTTGAATCTCAAGACTAAAACAATACCTGTTGTTATAGGTGACTTAGAAATAATAGCAAAAGGGGTGATTCCTACCTTGCTCAGATACCAGGAAACTCCAAAGTGGCAGAAATTCAAAAGAGGGTTTTAATGGGAACTGCCCGTTAAATAACGTAACATACTGTCTATGTAATTTCAAATCATAAAACTAACTCATAATTTCCTTCTTTCCTTAAATATTCTCTAGAACAATAATATGTGCAAAACCAAATATATGGTAACCTACGTATAACAGAAACATGAATCTCTAACTTGTAATCTCTTGAGATCTCTGGGGTAGATTTGGAACCTGTCTGTACAAAAACAAAGCAAAAGTTAAACAGATAATAATAATGATAATAATAATAATAATAATAATAATAATAATAATGATAATAATAATAATAATAATGATAATAATAATAATAATAATAATAATAATAATAATAATAATAATAATAAATAATAATAA
>NC_069009.1:10629818-10632155 GCF_001194135.2 Octopus bimaculoides
TAATAATAATAATAATAATAATAATAATAATAATAATAATAATAGTAATAATTATACAAAGACCTGGAAATAGAGGTAACTCGAATGTGGAATCTAAAAACAGAAACAATTCCTATCATAGTAGTTGCCTTAGGTATAATAAAAAAATATTCAGACAAATACATAACAAAAACACCAGGACTTACAAATATATATAACATACAAAAATTGCACTACTGGGTACTGCACACATCCTACGCAAAACACTTTCAATACAGTAACCATAAGAGCACCACAACAAACCACAGCACATACCCAAGGCGCACAGAGCTGCGATAGGTAGTGAAGTGAAGGCACGTTATAAAAAATAAAACTACTGAACAATAAAAATAATAAGAAGAAGAAGAAGTACAAGAAAAAGAAGAAGAAGAAGCATATTAATAATAATAATATTAGTAGTATTAATAATAGCAAAAAAAGCATCGTTATCAAGTGAACGATATTTCGACATCTCACGTATCTTCCACAGGTTCAAAAAATAAAACTGTCAATCTACTTCATTTTGATTAATATTTATACGATTGAGGTGACACCGCCAGAAGATATAGAAACTCAAAAGGCTTGTAAAACGTTGTATGGGTGCACAGGTCAATAACTCATAAATAAAATGATTCTAGAGAATTGCCGGAGCAGAAATATAAGCATTTGTTTGGCATGGATAGACTAGACGAAAGCTTTTGATAGTGTCCCACATAATTGGATACTCAAGGCTTGTAAAATATATGAAACGTCATCTGTTATCTTTAAATTCTTACAATGTAGCATGGCCAAGTGGAACACACGTCTCCGTATAAGCCATAGTAAGGGGATGAGCCAAACTAACATCTTTCTACGTGACTCCCTCTCACCATTACTCTGAAAAGGTATGACTTCTAAGTCTGCAATACGACAATAAACTATCTATTTTATATGGACGATCTGAAGCTGTTTGCTAGAAATGCCAAACAGCTAGTACGGCTGCCAAAAACCGTTAAAGAATTCAGTAATGACATCGGGATGAACTTTGGTCTTCCTAAACGTGCTAAAGCAACTTTTGAAAGAGGAGAGCTCAGGCAAACAGATTCCATTAAATTAGATGCCGGCACTATTATCAAGGTGCTCGACCCACAGGAAATTTAGAAATAGCTACGGATAAATGAAGATGTTATACAACATACTACTATGAAGGAAAAATAAGAAAAGAATATTACAGGAGAATAAGACTCATAGTAAAAACGGAACTCAACTCCAAATGTCGTATCGAAGCCATTAACACCCTGGTACTTCCATTAGTTCAATATAGTTTCAATATCATTAACTGGAATCTTACAGAGTTCCAACGTCTGGACAGGAAGACAAGAAAAATACTACCTTCTATAAGCAAGCACTACCCAAAAGCAGATGTTGATTGAGTGTACCTGCCTAGAAGTAATAGAGGTAGAGGAATGATTCAGGTAGAACTATGCTATAAAACCTCAACAATAGCAATGAACAGGTACCTATCTAGTACAGAGGACTGGATGCTACAACTTGTGTGCAAACACGAAAACAACAAAAAGTTACATTCAGTTGTCAAGGAAGACTGCAACTGTGCAAGGGAACTTGGCATTAACCCCCTAAAATTTGTAGAACCTGAAACCAACACCACAATTGAATTGTTTATAAATCGCAAGTAAGTCTTGTTGTTGTTAGTCAGATTGCATCGTGATGTCATCAAGGAATCGTTTAACAATCCCTACTACCCCTTGTAGTTGTTAGTCAAAGCCTTGTAGCTGTTGGTGAAAGGCTTGTAGATGTTGCTCACAACCCCGTAATTTTTGGTGAAAGCCCTATCGTGGTTTCTGAAAGTCCTGCAGTTGTTGGTCAAATCCCTATATTTCTTGTTCAAAATACCGTAGTTTTCGGTCAAAGCACGGTCGTTGTTGGTCAAAGCCATGTCATTGTTGAAGAAAGCACTGTAGTTATTTGTGAAAACCCTGTTGTTATTGGTGAAAGCCAAAACGTTGGTAAAATCCCTGTTGTTGGTGGTCAGATCCCTGTCGTTGTTGGTTAAAGCCTTGTAGGATTTGGGCATTATTATTATTATTATTATTATTATTATTATTATTATTATTATTATTATTATTATCATTATTATCATTGTTCAGTAGTTTTATTTTTATAACGTGCTTTCACTTCACTACCGAGCGCAGCTCTGTGCACCTTGGGTATGTGCTGTGGTTTGCTGTGGTGTTCTTATGGTTACTGTATTGAAAGTGTTTTGCGTAGGATGTGTGCAGTGCCCAGTAGTGCAATTTTCTGTATGTTATATATATTTGT
>NC_069009.1:10633556-10636024 GCF_001194135.2 Octopus bimaculoides
ATGGGGATGGCTTTCGTTTTCACAAGTCCCTCTTTTGTTTGGAGCTGTAGCACTGTCTGCCATTTGTTCATTGAGTGCCTTATGTATTTTATAATAATTGGTGCCACCTTGTTTATGGCTAGTGTTTCCAGTATCCACGTGTGGGGCACGCAGTCGAAAGCCTTTTGGTAGTCCACCCAGGCCATACTGAGGCCTTTGTTCTTTCTGCGGCTGTCTTCAGTTATGGCTTTATTGATCAATAATTGATCTTTTCAGCCGTATGAGCCTGTTATAGGTCTATAGCTTTGTGGTTTCTCCGTTTCCGTGGATTTGGGAATTAATATGGTTTTCCCTTTCGTGAGCCATTCTGGCATTGCCTCTTGCTCTGCGAGTATGTTGTTAAAGTTTTCTGCCAGCTTTTTGTGCATTTCTGGCAGATGTATTAACCATAAGTTGGGGATCTTGTTGTGTCCAGGTGCCTTCCAGTTGCTTAGTATTTGCAGTGTCTGGGTGACCTCCTCAGTTGTTATAGGGGTCCAGGGTTGCTCAGGTGCTAAGATCGTTGTTTTCATGGTCCTTTTCTGGGGTTGTTGCTTCACCGACCATATTTGTTTCCAGAATTCTTCCAGTTTTTCTGCTGTTGCTGCTGCAGTAAAGTTTATTTTATTTTTACCCAGTTCTTGGTAGAGTTTTTGGGGTTGGATTTGAACTGCTTGTTTTGTTCAAAGAAACGTTGGCGTTTCTCATACCGGCGGATCCTTTGTGCTTTGGCAAGGATATCTTGCTTTAGGTTTTCTTTTGCCTCGGGTAAGTCTTTTTCTGTAATGTTGTATTTGTACAGTATTTTTGTTTTCTTCTTGTTACTTAGTTGTGTTGACTGTCTACTAATTTCGTTGAGAATCGATAAATCTTTTCTCTTTTTTTTAAATTTTGTTCTGGATATTATTTATTATTATTATTTTTATTATTATTATTATTATTATTATTATTATTATTATTATTATTATTATTATTATTATTATTATTATAAGTTTGATGTTTAAATTGTATTAGTACCAGTTGACTCCGAGCTTCACCTACAGACATCGAGACACATAAAGTTAAAATTTCAAGTTGGTGATATGCCTAGGGTGCACATATTTGGTTTTGCACAAAGTAGTTTTCTCGAGAATGTTCAAGGAAACAAGAAAATGATTATAATTTTCTTTCTAAATTGCAAATTACATACACATTATTTTACGTAGGATATGGGCAGCGCCCACGAGCACTAATTTCCGAGTTTCTGCCATGCTTATATTTTCTGCTATCTGAGATAGGTAGCAATAAATCTTAGGGTAACTACGTTTAGCGGCATTGTTTTTGTCTTCAGGTCCCATATTTTGATAATTTCTATTTCAAGATCTTTATACTTGCTCAGTTCTTGGTAGGTCTTGACTGATACATTTATGTCGATTGGAACATCTATATCAATGAGGAGGAACAATTTTGGCCTGAGGACTTTCAATATGATGTTAGTCTATTCACATCTATCCTTCGCTCACTTTGAATGGTGAAGTTCCAGAGGTGTGAAATGTGGACAATTTCAAGCCCAGGAGGTGGTTTGTGTTCCAACCAGATTTTATCGTGAGGCAAGTGCAAGTTTTTTGCAAACTACCCAGTTGATATGCTGTGCTGCTCTATCATACCTGTTGAGATACTCTGTAGGAGCAAAAGCACTGCAAATGGAGACAACATGATCAATGGTTTCATTTGCTTGTTCAAATACACGACATGTTGCACTACTGCCTTTCTTCTATATGTTGACCTGGTAGCTCCTTGTAGATAGGCATTCATCTTGGGCTGTATGATTAATCCTCCTTTTCCTGATTTGAAGCCAGAGGACATTAACCATTGACACTAACTTCGGCATTTTTTGCTCATTGTGTGTGTTTCGTAGAATGCGACGTTACTCTCACAACAAGGGAATCCAGCCATTTCCAGAGGGACAAGCTGACTCACCTGCACTGAGATCTTAGCTATTTTCATAGGAACTCATATTCATGGTGGTTGTCGGAATCTCTTATATGAAGAGTGACCAAATATCCCCCGAAAAATGCGATATTGGTAAAGCCGGTACTGAAAATTGCCAGGAAGACGTGACGTGGCAACTTGTACTCCAAAGCTTGCGGTTACTTCTTGGCTACATTTATATCTTTGTATTGGATAAGCACTGAGGAGAAAGAAACCATATACACTACGTACTACTATTACTATTATACGAGACTCAGTGCTCTATATCAAATGCTCACAGTCAACTGCTACGAACACGAAACGCCAATCACTCACAGATTTTAGATTTATGGTAATAAGTCAGTCCACATCTTTGTCACTGGCGTTAACCTTTCAAAACACTTATAAACAATACCAGCCTAGCTTTCTTAGTCATTCTTTTTTTAATTTAAACATTTCCGCACAATGTTAAACAGTGAACATTTTTCGCTAAAAATATT
>NC_069009.1:10638886-10640551 GCF_001194135.2 Octopus bimaculoides
TAGTAACTACTAAATCTATTCCATGCAACCCGAGGTCGTCACCTTTGCTGCCATTCCAACCTGAGGTCACCTATTTATTATGCAACATAGGTTTTCTTACATATAGAGGAGAGTGAAGGGTAATTCCCCTTCCGCTTACCTTGCGTCATGTTATTTGGGGTTTTGAAACTTTTTGGTACAGGTGGGATGAAAAAGGTTTCTGAAATGGTCCAATGAATTCAGTGAATGAATGTTTTAAAACTGTATACCTAATAGATTAGATAGATCTCGATAGGAGGGGGAATGTTGGGGTTCAGAGGTTCTTATTTTGATTTTCTTGATGAGTATCTTTCTGTTAATTGCATTGGTTCGTTATTGTTAGAGTTTATGCCTCAGGGGGAGGCGGGTTTGGTGTTTTCTGTGCTTGTGGTGGACGTGTTCGTTTTATTAGCTATGGAAGCTGGGTGGGGCTATTACATTTTCTGCATTTTTGTGTGACGGTAGTCCAATTAATCTTCTGTTTTTTTCTGAGCTTCATACACTGGCGCCGCTCTTTTGGTAGATTTTGGTTTCCTTCAGAGGTGTTGGCTGGGTTTCGCCTATCTTCTCAGTTTCCATTGCATTGTGGTTTCATCGATTAGTGTCATCTTAACGTTGGTATAGGTCCCGCAGCTTTTGCCTCTCCGCCATGACTCTTAATTTGGTGTATTCACCAATTAAAATTGCGTCCGGAATTTTTCCAGGTCGGCAGAGGGTGCCTGGATTACTATTTCTAATCCCTGCTCTGCCAGTTTTGCTGGAAAAATTTGTTTGCTTGAAGGATTGTGATCTTGTCTTCTAATCCGAATATTAGAGCTGCCATAGGCCATGAAACATCAACTTCTGGCGGCACTTCTCCTACATTTGTCTTGGAAGTACGTCCTCCATGATATTTTGCAGGAGAACCAGCTCGGCTGATTCGAGCGCGGTTGTTTTATGTTGCCTGGTTTTCTCTTCAGTGCTTGAATATTACCTCCAAGTTAACGAACTGTCCTCTTGTTATATCTGTAGTATCGTGCCATATAGGTTGTAATCAATTCTCTATGGCCTCCTTGTAGGCAATATCAAACTTTTTGTTTTTTATCCAAAAAGTTTCATATATCACAGTTTTCTGTGTGATGTGGATGACTTCCCCGGGCGGGCTAAATTTTAGTACTAGTCTCACCATGAGTAAGTCCTAGGATCGATGTTTTCCAATATACACGGTGCTCCAGGATGACCGCAGTAAAATTGCTGAAGTACTAAATGAATAAATGAATGAGCATATATGTTACATATACATAAACATATATATTTGTTTTTTTTGTTTTGTTTTTTTTGTGTGTGTGTGTGTGTGTGTGTGTGTGTGTGTGTGTATCTGTATCTGTCTGGCGATCTATCTACCTACATAACCGGGTATATATTGATAGATAAATTGATAGAAGGATAGAATGATAGATAGATAGACGTCCCCTGTTTCGGTTTAGTCTTCTTTATCTTTTCCATATTTCTCCCTATCTACTGGTCTTTAATTTTCTTCGTTTTCTCATCCTCCTCTTTTATTATAGTTTTTTTTTTACTTTCTATATCAGCGTCCTTCTCCTCATCATATTCACAATGATTAACTGCAGCCTCAATTATAATCATCATCATCATCATCATCATCAT
>NC_069009.1:10640889-10644009 GCF_001194135.2 Octopus bimaculoides
GTATATTTCCACATACTTAGTATCTTTCCATCCTTCTTTCTTAACATTCATTTGCCGCTCTGTGACTTACATTCTCTCTATATATGTGAATGTGTACATGTGTGTGACAATGTGCTTGATCATATGTCTTTGGATTCTACATCATCGCTGTTTGGTATTTTGTGTAAAGTGTGTGTATGGGCATGTGTATATGTGTGCATGAAATATGAAGAAAAATATATAGTCCTTTAATGTTTCGTCTTGGGCCGGAAGTATTAAGCAGATCATAACACATTTGCTTTATTCATGTTCGGGTGAAAATTTACGAGGTAAAAACACGATTAGAAGAATAGTTGGAAGTGTTTCAATGTGAAAAAAGGCTGGTAGACGTTTAACAAGTTTGTACAAATGTATATGCTGATTGGTCTTACCAAGCGCAAACACCAACATTGATTGAATACATGGATACGAATGAAAATCAAAATATTGCTATTTGGAAAGGAAAGAACACTTTCGATATTGCAGAAAGATTTTTAGGTCATGTATACAGTCTGTTAAAATGTACTTTCGAACATCAGGTAAGACGATCGGCCTTTCTCTGAGCATATTGTTCAAGTAGCAGAAACAGACTTATGCTGTAGTAATACTGCATAATGAAATCACTGGAGAGTGAAAAGTGGTTGGCAATATAAATGTTTATAATAATCGACACAATTTCAAAACAGGGAATAATGATAATAATAATAATAATAATAATAATAATAATAATAATAATAATAATAATAATAATAATGATGATGATGATGATGATGATGATGATGATAATAATAATAATAATAATAATAATAATAATAATAATAATAATAATAATAATAATAATAATAATGATGATGATGATGATGATAATAACCGGGGACGTTTAACGAGATTACACCGGGGACGTTTAACATGTGAGAACGATAAATCACTGCTCCGAAATTTATCCAAAAACATCGGAAATAAAAACATCGCATAGAGCCAAACATAGCTGTCAAAGGGTTGGACTATATCCGAGTAAGTAATACCCACTGAAATTTATTTCCATTGTTCCAAATATAATGATGTATTTTAACTGGATATCTCCACTACTCGCACAGGAAAAGTAAACAAGCTTGTTACATCAACACCAGACCATCTCTGGTCCCAAACACCATGTACAAAAAAAGACAAACAGATTAAATAATACCGGTATTATTCCACCCAAGAATAACAGCCGGGATGTGCGTACTATAAGCTTGTTACGCAAAAACTACGAAGAGCTGCACGTGCAAAACAATTTGACAACAGAAATGAAGGATCCGGTACACAAACAAAACCAAAACGGTATAAATGGACACGTGAGGAATACATTTCGATCCTACACGCTTATCTTATAGCAGTGCTCTACCCAAAGAACGAAAACGCAACAACACATATAAAATATGGAAGAAAAATAATGTAAATAAAGACGTCGATAAAACAATGAACCCTAACAAACTAGCTAACATACGAAGATATATTCTCAAAGCAAGAAAAAATATCAGAAATTGAAATAGAACAATTGAAAGGAAAAATACATCAGTGAAATCTAGATAGTAGCCACAGAAAAATGCCAAATAATAATATAAACCCTGAGATAGTAAACCACGAAGACAAACGTAACATTTCCGCCAAATACGATGTAACAAAAATCAATAAACCCAGACCATAGAGATGTATAAAAACAGAGCTCAATGCTAAAAACAAGATAATAGGTATTCACACTTTAGCTGTCCCATTGTAAGTTACAGCTGCAATGTACTTAACTGGACACTAAACGAACTATCTAAAATAAACAGGAAAACAAGAAAAATAATTAGAGGATCTAGGTTGCAACACCAAACATCTGACATAGAAAGGCTATATATAAAAATTAAACTACTGAACAATAATAATAATAATAATAATAATAATAATAATAATAATAATAATAATAATAATAATAATAATAATAATAATAATAATAATAATAACACCGGGGATGTTTAACATGTGAGAACGATAAATCACTGCTCCGAAATTTATCCAAAAACATCGGAAATAAAGACATTGCATGGAGCCAAAAAATAGTTGACAAAGGGTTGGACTATATCCGAGTAAGTAATACTCATTGAAATTTATTTCCATTTTTCCAAATATAATGATGTATTTTAACTTGATTCTTCCACTACCCGCACAGCGATCGTAAACACACGTGTTACATCAAAATCAGACCATATCCAAACACAAACACCATGTACAAAATAATTACTGATTAAATAACGCCGGTATTATTCCACCCAAGAATAACAACCGAGAAGTGCTTACTGTAAGCTTGTTACGAAAAAAGTACGAAGATATGAACGTGCAAACAATCTAACAACAGAAATAAACAAACCGGTACCCTACAAAAACGATGACCGTCAAAATAAAGGGTCGGACGTTGTTCCTCATGTCCCGCAAACAAAACCAAAACGGCATAAATGGACACGTGAGGAATACATTTCGATCCTACACGCTTATTTCACAGCAGTGCTCTACCCAAAAAACGAAAACGCAACAACACATGCATATAAAATATGGAAGAAAAATAATGTAAATATAGACCTGGATACAACAATGAACCCTAACAATTTAGCTAACATAAGAAGATATATTCTAAAAGCAAAAAAAAAATATCAGAAATAGAAATAGAACAATTGAAAGGGAAAATACATCATGAAAATCTAGATAGTAGTCACACAGCAATGCCAAATAATAATATAAACACTAAGATAGCAGAATACAAGGACAAACGTAACATTTCCCGGTAAACAAAAAACAACAAACCCAGACCGTAGAGATGTATAATAGTGTACAAAAAGCACCAATTCAGAACACCACAGACAAACATATGAATGAAAAGGAAGGCAAAACAAATCTAAAGCCTGGGAATAACGAAGGGAAACCTAATAATTACGATACTATGAAAATGAAAATAACCGAAGAACTGAAAACCACAGATCTTAGAATGGACCACAGATTATATCTCCCAAAAATCAAAATAGACAATAAAACAACATCAATAATAAATAGCATAAACCTGGCCGTGACGGAACTAACAAC
>NC_069009.1:10647209-10652454 GCF_001194135.2 Octopus bimaculoides
GTATCAATACCAGCAGATGACAACGTCTCTCTAAAAGAAATGGAAAACTTTCAAAATACAAAGACCTGGAAATAGAGGTAACTCGACTGTGGAATCTAAAAGCAGTAACAATTCCTATTATAGTAGGTGCCTTAGGTATAATAAAAAAATATTCAGACAAATACATAACAAAAACACCAGGACTTACAAATATATATAACATACAGAAAATTGCACTACTGGGCACTGCACACATCCTACGCAAAACACTCTCAATACAGTAACCATAAGAGCACCACAGCAACCCACAGCACATACCCAAGGCGCACAGCGCTGCGCTCGGTAGTGAAGTGAAATCACGTTATAAAAATAAAACTACTGAACAATAATAATAATAATAGTAATGAGTGGTTGATAAGCAATAGGGCGATTACATCAGGATGCAATTTGGTCACGATAAATGTGCAAAAGCTACCTTTATCAAAATAAAATGACAGAAACATCCAATGATAATTTTGACGAGCAGAATGTCATAAAGAATTAGTACCAGCAGAGAGCTACAAATACATAGGGGCATTTTAAGAGAACGAAATCAAACGTTCAGTGATGAGGGAAAGGAGCAGAAGAACGTCATTACCTGCCAAGGAAAGAGGGTGGCTGTGAACTTTTACAACTGGAATTAACAATGAAGATTGCCAGATTTGCCCGAAACACCTACCTAAAAAAACACTTATGAGAGGATTTTGAAATTTACCTGAAGCCTTGAAAACAAGACAGCATCATACTCAGCAACAAAACAGGCAAATGGATATTTAAGTGAATTCCAAATACAAGAAATTCCAGGATGAGACGTACTAGAAGCAAGCACAGACAAATTTATATTTATGAATACCCACGCTAAACCTGCTACCTTAGATATTCTTACTGATAATTGGCAAGGAATACCCCTTAATGGTAAACACCCAGAGGGTGCTAATAATGTCGATGATAACAAATCACTTACCCTTCAATAGTTAGTGTCATCTGGTTTTAAATCAGAAAGAGAAAGATTTATCATAGCGGCCCAAGATCAATGTCTACCTCCAAGAAACTACCAGTCCAAAATATTAAAAAACGGCAGTAGCCCAATATGTGTATGTCAACAACAAAATGAAACCATTGATCATGTTGTCCCTATGTGCAGTTTTCTTGCGCCTACAGAGTATCTCAACAGGCATGAGAGATTAGCAAAATATATTCACTGGTTAATTTGCCAAAACATGGACCTGCCTCATGATAAAAACTGGTGGGAATATTAACCATCTTTAGTACTTGAAAATGATCACATCTCACTGCTCTGGAACTTCACCATTCGAAGTGAGAGAAAGATAGATGCGAATAGGCCAGACGTTATTTTGAAACACTTCAGACAAAAATCCTGCCTCCTCATTTATGATTGTCCCAATCGACATAAATGTATCAGTGAAGACCTACCAAAATCTGAGCTATTATAAAGATCTTGAGATAGAAATTGGGAAAATTGTGGAACATGAAGACTAAAACAATACCTGTTGTCATAGGTGCCCTAGGAATGATAGTAAAAGGGGTGATTCACATATCAGGAAACCCTAAGTTGGCAGAAATTCAAAAGAGAGTTTTTATGGGAACTGCCCATAAACTATGTAATATACTGTCTATTTAATTTCAAATCTTAAAACTAATTCATAATTTTCTTGTTTTGTTAAACATTCTCTAGGACAATTCTATGTGCAAAACTAAATATATGATACCCTAGGCATAACACAAACATGAACTTCTAACTTGTAGTTTATTGCGGTCTCTGGGGGAGATTTGGAACTTGCTTGTACAAAAACAAAGCAAAATTTAAACATATGATAATAATGATAATAATAATAATAATAATAATAATAATAATAATAATAATAATAATAATAATAATAATAATAATAATAATAATAATAATAATAATAATAATAATAATAATAATAATAGCAGAAAAGGCAGAGTGCCATTGTTATCAAGTGAACGATATTTCAACATCACGTGTGTCTTCCACAGGTTCAAAAATTAAAACTGTCAATCTACTTCATTTTGATTAATATTTATACGATTGAGGTGACTCCTCCAGAAGATATAGAACCTCAAAAAGCCTGTAAAATGCTGTATGGGTGCAAAGATCAATAGCTCATAAATGAAATACGTCTATACCAACTGGAAGCAGAATAGGTGTATTCCCATGACGTTGGTAAAATCCCTGTTGTTGATGATCAAATCCCTATCGTTTTTGGTTAAAGCCCTGTAGATAATGGCATTATTATTATTATTATTATTATTATTATTATTATTATTATTATTATTATTATTATTGTTATTATTATAAGTTTGACGTTTAACTTGTATTAGTACCAGTTGACTCCCAGCTTCACCCACAGATATCGGGACACATAAAGTTAAAATTTCAAGTGGATGATATGCCTATGGTGCACACATTTGGTTTTACACAAAGTATTTTTCAAGAAAACAAGAACATTATTATAATTTTCTTTCTAAATTAGAAATTACATAGACAGTATTTTACGTAGGATATGGGCAGTGTCCACGAGCACTAATATTGGAATTTCTACCATGCTTATATTTTCTGCAATCTGAGATAGGTAGCAATAAATCTTAGGGCACCTACGATTAGCGATATTGTTTTAGTCTTCAGGTCCCACATTTTGACAATTTCTATTTCAAGATCTTTATATTGCTCAGTCCTTGCAAGGTCTTGACCGATACATTTATTTCGATTGGGACATTTATATCAATGAGGAGGAACAAATTTTGCCTGAAGACATTCAATATAATGTTGGTCGATTAACATCTATCTTTCGCTCACTTTGAATGTTGAAGTTCCAGAGATGTGAAATGTGGTCAATTTCAAGCACAGGAGGTGGTTTGTGTTCCGACCAAATTTTATCATGGGACAAGTCCAAG
The DNA here is from genome assembly GCF_001194135.2 of Octopus bimaculoides. Classification (NCBI taxonomy): domain Eukaryota; kingdom Metazoa; phylum Mollusca; class Cephalopoda; order Octopoda; family Octopodidae; genus Octopus; species Octopus bimaculoides. The sequence continues at coordinate 10,650,165 of NC_069009.1, forward strand.
TATTTTTGCAAACTACCCAGTTGATATACTGTGCTGCTCTATCATACCTGTTGAGATACTCTGTGGGATCAAAAGCACTGCAAATGGAGACAACATGATCAATGGTTTCATTTGCTTGTTCACATACACGACATGTTGCACTACTGCCTTTCTTCAATATGTTGACATGGTAGCTCCTTGTAGGTAGGCATTCATCTTGGGCTGTATGATTAATCCTCCTTTTCCTGATTTGAAACCAGAGGACATTAACCATTGACACTATCTTCGGCATTTTTAACTCTCTAATTATTTACCGTTGAAAGGTTTTTGTCATTTATGAATAAGAATATCTTAGGCAGCTGTTTTACTATGGGTTTTCATTCGCTTAGTTTTTGCTGTGCTTGTTTCCTGTACATCTAATTCTGGGATTTGTTGTGTTTGGAATTCATTTAGATATTTCTTCATCTACTTTGTTACTGAGTATGATGTTCTCTTGTTTTCGTACTTTAAACGAGTTTTATCGTCCAATCATCAGAGTTTTTCAGCTAGTTGAAAATCCAGTCGTGAAAGTCTACGACTACGCTATTTTCTTGGCAGGTAAAGTCTGTCTACATCTGTCTTAGGGTGGTGCATTCTATGTATTGTCAACAATGTCAGAAATTGCCCATTTAAGAATATTGAAACTGTACCTCAAGACCAATATGGCTAAAGTATAGATCACTTCAATCTTCATTCTTGACTTCAGGTCTGTCTTGAGAATTGGACTTACCCTGCGATGACATTTTCTTCTGAACCTTTCCATCATCATTGAATGTTTGATTCTATCAAATTCAAATACCTCTAAGTATTTGTACCCATCCGCTGGCTCTAACTCTTTTACGACATTTTGTTGGTCAAGATTATCGTTGGATGTTTATATCATTTTTCCTTTGATTAAGGTAGCTTTTGCACATTTATCGAGACCATATTCCATTCTGATGTCATCCCTGAATTGTTTAACAATTGGTAATAACCAATAGTTGGTCACGTTTTGCAAGGAGCTTTAAATCATCCGTGTTTAAGATATGATTTATATTTATATGAAACATTTTATGGTGTACGGAACAATTTATACTGTATGAAACATTTTATATTGTAAAATGTTGAGCAATATGGAGAGAGGTATTGAGGTTAGGCACAAGAGTAGCGGTGATAGGCGATCGCCTTGGAAAATGCCACATGAAATTCTTACATCTTTAGACTTGGTATGAGATCAGCACATATGGTTGTGATGTATGTGCCTGGTGTACTCTTATCAGACGGGTAGTCATGATGGGTATAATGGGCTTCGTATATTTTACCCCAGTGTCACTTTGATAGAATGCACTGCTCTCTCACTCAATAATAACAATAATAATAATAATAATAATAATAATATTGATAGTGTACAAACGTGTAACGAAAGTATTGAAAAAAGTCAGGTAAATCCAAACCGTCCTATGGTTGCAGAGAACTGCATTTTATGAAAGATTTCCCCTTTAAAGCTAAAGAGTTTTAATTGCAGTAAAATCGGGCACAGATTATCAATATGCTGGTTGAAGAAAAATGTCAAAAATGAGAAACCGAAGAAAGTCTTCTCAACAAAATTATATTATACCATAGAAAACCGAAAATGCCATTAGATACTGGTTCAAGCGTATCGATAATTAATACGTCAATATGGATTAAGATAGGAAGGCCGGTATACAAAAAATACTAAGATATTTCCCGGTGTATGGGGGGAACGAGTTCAGTTCTCGGGTGAAATTTCCCCATAAATAAAACTTAAAGAAATGACTCGGAAAAGTAAAATAATTGTATCTAAAAATACAATGAATCTGTTCAGTACAGATTTAATGGAAGAATTCGACCTGTGGGATCCTCCATTGAATACATTATGTAATAAGGTGAACATGTCACAGTCCGTAACAGTTAATGCTTCGGAAAAATTGAAATTAGAATTAAAGAAGATATACCCCGATGTCTTCTCGGAAGGAACACGGAACAAGTACAAAAATCACAGTAAAATGTGAGTGGAAAGAAAATATTGTTCCGGTGTTCAAACCGAAAAGAAATGTGCCTTTTGTGGCGCGAAGTCAAGTTGAGAAGGTACTAAAAAGATTGGAAAACATGGGTGTAATTGAAAAAGTAGACTACTCAGAATAGGTGGCTGCTACTGTATATATGAATAAAGAAAAACAACAAAATAAGAGTGTACTGGGCCAAACCAGAGTACTGGACCAAATTGAAGTACTGGACCGAATTGAAGTACTGGACCGAATTGAAGTACTGG